>NC_081406.1:283680519-283858019 GCF_030272615.1 Cryptomeria japonica | reverse complement strand
AAATTAAATGATGAACATATTACACCTTATCTACTTGATGAATTGAATGTACATAATGCACTGATGTTAACACCTCCTAGAATCATTCGTAGGAAACCAAAGTATCTAATTGACATTGATGAGAATATATTGAAGTCAATGCCCAATAAAATGAATGAATGAACTTGTAGGAGAATGGTTAAAAGATTATGGCAAAACTATTTTAATAACTTAAATCAAACTGCAAGATGTCAATTAATTGTTCAAATGATTAAAAATTTAAATTTTAGAGAGACAATGAAAATTCTAGGCCTAAGATCATCTCAAAGTAATAGTGAAAAAACTATTGTGATAGATGCATATCAAGCTATTGGTTCAAAATCACATACTAAAGATTCTAATGCTACTCGACGTGTCATTACATCAACCATAATGGGCAAGAAAATAAAAAAAGATCGTTTGATAAGCAAAACAAGTTAGTCATTAAACGTTAGTAGAACAACATTAAGTAAAGCATTAAAGAGGTAGGAAAAAATAGAGGAACCTAACAATAATTCTCTTTGGGCATTCTTGGGTAGACTACCACGCAAAGACAAGGTTGTTGTTGATGCACTAAAAAACATTAATTGAAATTTTTTGGCATGACAACACAAGAGTTTCGTCCAACCAAAGAGATGTTGTTAGAAGGTGAATTGGGTCTACAAATCGTGAGCCACATGCCAAACACTATTTGGATATGACTCAAACTAAATTTTATGAAAGATTCCTTCCAAATTTTCCTCAAATAAGAATTTCTCAAAGATTTTTTGAAATGGCAAAACCTTTTTATATTAAGATTAATCGTGTACGCACCATGTGTTGTTGTAGGATGCATATTGAATTTTCCATGCATTATGATATTTTTCATCATATTTGTTCTACTTTACACACTAACGATGTTTTGCAGGAATGTAATATACAAGCACCTCATAAGTCCGTAAGAGAATTTATTTCAAGTGTGCTATGTAATAGACATGATGGTTGCATTTATTATAAGATGCCTTGTTTGGAAGGTTCGTGTGCTATATGTGGTGGTTTGCAATGTTTACCAAGATGTGTACATTTGGAGAGCACACATGAAATTGGTACAAAATTAGTTTCTTTTAGAAAATACAAGACAATCACATATGGAGTTAAAGATGGAAAAGATTTGAAGAGATGTGAGCTAGTGAAAAATGATATATGTGTAGCTCAATTTATGAAAATGTTTCAAGAGAAACTAGTTTATGAGTACATAATGCATACACATAGAACTCGATGGTTAGATAAGCAATTCAAGTTATCTAAGGACACATTTCGTCTTGGCACCATTGTCTCTATTGTTGATTTCACTGCAAATTATACACTACAACCTCAAAATGAAGTGCAATCCATGTATTATCACTCTACACAAATTTCTATTTTTGTACACATAGCATTCATGCATGCAGATGATAGCATAGAGGAGGATAGAAAGGTTGTAAGAGAGTATCACTTCTACATAAGTGATGATCATACTCATTCATCAGATTTTGTACAAGGATTCTTTAAATTTTTGAAGAAACAGTCCATCAAATTTTGACAATTTTTTGGACTCAAGGCACTCGAGAGATCGCACCGGTACGGTATGACTCTCGATGTTCTAGCACTTTGGGATGCATGAAAAAGGCATGCCTAGCATAAACTTGCCCACCCAGAAGCACTCGTGATGTCAGTTTGTGCACACGATGAACTGAATCAATTCTAGCCAATCTGACAACTTTGCATTGCATGCAACTGACAGTTTTTGCAGCAGATGAAAAAATGCTACCAATTGAAAATGGCTCCGAATCATCAAAAACTGAGATAGGCTATTGTAGAGGAGCCTCATGTGACCCCATGAGTTCAAATGGATCAACCATATCTATCCTAGATTTGAAGAAAAAATCCATCAAATTTTGATAATTTTTTGGACTCAGAGCACTTGAGAGATCGCACCGGTACGATATGACTCTCAACGTTTCGACACTTTGGGATGCATCACAGGGGCATGCCTAGCATAAACCTGCCCACTAGGTGCACTCACGATGTCGGTTTGTGCACACAACAAACCAAATCAATTCTAGCCAATCTGGCAACTTTGCATTGCATGCAACTGACAGTTTTTGCAGTAGATGAAAAAATGCTACCAATTGAAAATGGCTTTGACTTGTCAAAAACTGAGATAGGACATTGTAGAGGAGCCTCACGCGACCCCACAAATTCAAACAGATCAACCATATGTGTTCTGGATTTGAAGAAATACCCCGTCAAATTTTGACATTTTTTTGGACTCTAGGCACTTGAGAGATCGCACCGGTATGGTATGACTCTTGACATTTCGACCCTTTGGGATACATGACAGGGGCATGCCTAGCATAAAATTTACCACTTAAATGTGCTCACGGCATCAGTTTGTGCACACGACGAACCGAATCAATTCTAGCCAATCTGACAACTTTGCATTACATGCAACTGATGGTTTTTGCAACAGACAAAAAAATGCTACCAATTGAAAATGGCTCCAACTCGTCAAACCAAGATAGGTCATTTTAGAGGAGCCTTACATGACCCCACGAGTTCAAACAGATCGACCATATGTGTCCTGGATTTGAAGAAACAATCCGTCAAATTTTGACAATTTTTTGGACTCAGGGCACTTGAGAGATCGCATCGGTATGGTATGACTCTCAACATTCTGATGCTTTGGGATGCACGACAAGGGCATGCCTAGCATAAAATTTCCCACCTGGATGTGCTTGCGATGTCGGTTTGTGCACATGATGAACAAAATTTGACCATTGCGAGTGTGAGGGTGCTCTCGCACCAAACACATATTGTTGTTTATATTTATATTGTCAATTTTTGTTGTTTATATTCATATTGTTGATTACATATGCAAATATTCATTTAAATTTATAAAAGGGCAGCCACCAAATACAATGAATACACAATAATGAACTGCATACAAGGAGTTTTGTAGGGTTAATTCAACATTTTAGAAATTTTATCAAATCATATTCCACGATTGTAATGTTTTATATCATATATTTTTGTTGTTTATATTCATATTGTTGATTACATATGCAAATATTAATTTAAATTTATAAAAGGACAACCAAAAAATATAATGAATACAAAATAATGAACTCAGTACACATTTATTGGATCGAATATCGATATTTATATATATAAAAAAAGGCATGTCTGTCAAGTCAATACAAGTATTACAAAAATGTGGCATATGCCATGTCCAAATTGATATACAATAAAAATGTAGAATATATCTACATGTATTGGTCATTGTATGACCAAAACTAACACTATATGATCCTAAACTTGTGGTGGATCATCAAAATCAAGCCTCTTCGATGCAGTACGTGGCTTTGTAGATGGCTACAAAACCACAATTCAAAAGCCATGTTAGAATTCTTTTGTAGAAATAGTTCACAATTAACAACATAACTATGCATTTAACTTTAATTCCTTTCCAATTGAAATGTAGATTACCTCATCAGTTGATCTAGGAGCTAATGTCTTCACTCTCCTCTCCTTGTCACTCTTAGGAGTTTTCTTGAAGACATACTTAAATGGATCCACGTTATGGTCGTACCGCGAAGGGGTCTATTGTAGATTAAATGTACAATCAATACAATGTACTAACATAAATATATCAGAAACACTTAAAAGCTATAATATAGAGAACAATGACGTACATGTGCCTAAGATGCTTCTCTAATGGATTGAGGATGGCTCACCATCGATGTAGAAACTGTCATTATTACCTATACAAAAAATGTTCAAAGATTAAATACAATTAATATAATGATAAGTATTGAAGGTTAAAAACAATTAATTTTACATATCAAACAAAAGTGTACCGGATCCTGAGATGCTTCTCTAGTGCAAGGAGGAGGGTTCGTCATTGATGAAATAGGTATGGATATTTCTTGTATGAAAAAATTATAAGATTATAATATATCACAAGTTCACATGTACGCGTGCATACAATCATGAAATCAAGAAAATAAAGTAGAGATACATACCTCCACCCTCTCTTGATCCACGGGCGAATTAGGTGCATTCAACAAATCTGCATAGCTCAATGGCTATTGTACATGTAAAATAGACAAAAAAACACTAATCAATCTACAAACCCCAACTAATACTTGATTTCAACATTTTAAAACAATTGTACAACTAAAAATGTGTTCAATTACCTTCGTCCTACATTTTGGTGTCTTCGAGGAATTCTTTTTCTTAGGACGAGCCCTAGACGCGGAGAGGGTACCCTAAAAAAACAATATTAACATGAGATATTAGTACAGATAATAAATTAAACATAATTTAAAAAATATAAAATGAAATGACTTGCATATTCCATCAAAATAATACATAAAAATGGTTGTACAAAATATGATACTGTATAGCCTTGTAGGCCAAAATCAATCGCTGAGAGCATGATGTCATCAATCTGGGACATTTCGTCCCCTGTCAACACCTACAAACCAAAAATTGGACCAAGCATTAAAGATAGTTAGTATATCTTATATTTTTTTGAATTCAAAGTGTACTATTCTATTTTAACATGTTATAAAATTTATACCTCAGGCATCGAAGTTGCAGCTATAGTAACTGGGGGAGGAGTATGGGATATCGTTGCTGCATCCTGAAATGCATATTATTTGTTTCAATTAAAATCAATGTATAAATGAAAATTCATTTATGTAATTACAAATTTAAAGTGACTGATAAATAAAATGCTATGAACTCAAATCAACACACCTGTGTCTGTGGCTCATGTGCAAACACCATGTCCATGAACTCATCTGTTAGCGAGAAATCCTCAACCGTGTGGGCTTGACATCTACTCCTACAAATCATGCACAGATGAGATGAGGATCCATCTGCACCAGTTGCGTCATCTCTCCCCAAGCATATCCCTGAGCAACTGACACACATATGTTGGATGGGCTCTCTGTCACCACCTAATGGCTCATCATCCAATACAATAGGGTGTGCTAATGATGTCCCATGTTGGATGATGGCACCAGTCAATGTTGTGGCTGCCTAAAGAGTCTGTAGCTCCATCGACTCTTTCATCTCTACTGGGACAACATGGTGCACCTTGGGTTTTGGTGCTAGGGGGCATCGACTCTCCACGGGTAATCGCCTACAGGCTCCAGGTCTATCTTGGGTAGAGCCACCACCTCTACCATGGAACTCTCTCATGTCAAAATAGTTTGGGTGCACATTGAGCACAAACTCACAATATACTTTTCTCAAAAAATATAATGGCACCTCATAATTTTTACAAGGTGGATCATCAAAGACCATCCACCACCTCTACCAAAAAAGATTCTTCATCAGTACATTGGTACACCAATGTATGGGAAACCTCTTTGCATTAAGAGGTAATGACTAACCAGTTTTGGGATCAACGAAAAGGGCACATATTTGTTGTTTAGTAATATTTTTGTTTTTTACTCCATCGTATGATAGCCCATCGGCATAGAATTGATGACACCTATCCCTAAAGCTTCCCCATTTGGTAATTTGTGTGGAAACAACTATGACACCACTAGATAATGTTTCTAGGCTAGTGGCGAGGGATTGATGATGCTCAAGTTTAGAAGTTTTCAATTTAACAATCAGTCTATTGATTTTAGATGTGTTTTGTCCTAACTGGTTAATTAATTGCTCCTGTGTTTTGGGTGTGAGATCAAAAGGAGGAATTGGGGGTTGTTCTTATGTGTTTTTAGGAGGTGCATTTGGTTGTTCTTGTGGGTTTTTAGGAGGTGCATTTGGTTGTTCTTGTTCTAGATTAGAAGAATCTGGTTTTTGAAACAAAAAATGAAAAAACCTAATCAAAATTGATGAAATTAAATTCAAAATGTAAAACAAATTGAACAAATGGGAAAGAAAGACAAAAATAAAAAAAAACTAACCTTGATCCATAGCCTAAAGGAAAAATCTATCACCCCGTTCGCGGTTCAGGAGAGGAAATGGGAAAAAAAAAATGAAGTAAAAAACATGCTATTCATGGGTAAATGAGACCCAGTTTTTTTTTTTAAACTTTTTTTACCAGGCACTGCGTATGTGGTTATATTTGGATTATTAGCGCGTACGCGCTCATTTTCCTATGAGCAGCACGTACGCGCTCATTTTCCTAGGCGTAGCGCGTACGCTCTCATTTTCCTAAAAGCAGCGCGTATGCGCTATCTTCTCTAGGCTCGGGAAGAACAAACCTAAGTGCATACGTGGGAATTTCAAATTTTAAAACCGCGTATACGCTGCTTGTTTTTCCATGTTTTTTTTGGGTGGTGTCCACTTTTCTAACCACCATCTTTGTGCACATACCCATCATCTCCCTTTTCATCTAAGAACTCAATAGCTTGCTCTGATAGAACCTCCTCAACTTCTTCCTCTTCTTCAAAGACAATACTATCTCCACCCACATCATCAATCTTATCTTTCAACTCAATGTAGCCTTTGTACTCTAAGTCTTCAGTGTTATCATCATCTTCCAATAAAAACTCATCAAAAGGAGCTTCAACCTCTTTATCTTCTTTCAATTACTATTTTCCTTTATTATCTTTCTCCTTTAGTATGGCCATTCAATGCCCACTAGGGCTAGTATCTTGTTTAGCAATCCCCTACATGTTTTTCTCCTCCCCTCTTTTCTTGGTCTAATTCTTCAATATTAATAATAATGCTTTTCATTTTGGTGGATTTGGAGTCTAATTTCCTAGCCTTAGGGTTGCAAATTTTGGCAGTAGAATACTTCCTTCTTTTCTGGGGTAACCTTAGGGAGTTTTGTTTCTTGAACATACACTGTAGGGTTTTTGCTAGTCTTGCATTTTTTCTTTCTTGAGGCAGAAGGGTTTTTAAAGGAGTAGGGTTTACTCTTAATTAAATAAATTTTAACTAAGCTACTGGTATTGAAAGGGTTACCATTTTGGTTTAGCGATCTATTACCCTATGGACTCATGGCAGACAAATGTTTGAAGAAAAAAAATAAAAAGGCATATATATATAGTCCTTGTGCCTAATGTGATTCAAAATGGGGAAGCAGTAACCATGATAGTGGTGTACTTAGACCCTCTACGATAAAATATCTCAAAACATGAAAGCTAACAAGAGCATAAGGAGGAGGGAGATTAGACCTGTCATACCCATTTTGCAATATTCTTGATTTCTCACCCCTTTCAAAAAAAATATTGATGAACTGCTTGTAATCCTCCAAACTCTTCTTCACAGCTTTTAAACCTTCACAATGAAGACCCATCACCTTAGAAATTAATTTTTGGGTAACCTTAAACTTAATACTCCCAATAGATACCTCACCATTCGACTAGGAATTGTAGAACTTTGAGATAATAGTATGATTGTACCTCTACATGACTTTGAAGAAGGGAACTAGATCAACATCATCAAAGAGCTTCCAAATATCTTCATTATACTGCAGTATCAATATCTCTTGGCTCTAACCTCTTCATAGCACTACCCATGTTGTCTCCCACAACTTTATCCTTAACACTTAAAATCCAAAACCTTTTGCAATACTTTTGATAAACAAAATTACATTATTCGTTAGAGAAATACAAATATGCCCTTTAAATATTTTAGCTTGACCTTTCCTTTTTCAAGAGTGATAAACATAATACTCGTCACCTAATTCTCACATGTTGCAATATTAATTATGAGTACATCTTTTTTTTAACACATCCCTTGCTCATACGACCATCATCACAAATCCACATAAGAGAATTTGCATTAAATAATTTTTTTGTTCTAAGAGTTTAAAGAAATTATTTTTCATCGCAAAGTTGTCTTTGTCACTCATGTCAATAGAGCACACCATAAAATTAATTAATCTCTTCCTAATAGGTAACCAATATAATTCTCAACCCAATCCATTAATAAAATATTTATTTTGAATTCATAGAACGACATCATTGTGGTATTTCTTTAGTTAGGATTTCCTTCAACCTAATAGGACACTGATTTAAATTCATATAATTCCATTGTTTATGACTTAGGGATAAATTCAACATCTCATCCCCAACTGTAGTACTTTCCTTGAACACGTGTAGTACTTGGATTGAAGGAAACTCCCAAAATATTGAAGACTTCATGAAACCCTAATTCCACGTGGAGACAAACAAAACTTCACAAGGAGGTAAAACATTTGTGTTTCAGTCATTATTCAACATCTCCCTCAAAAGGATAACATTTCCATTACTACAATTCCATCATATTTCATTTCTATTTCATGTTTAATTCCAAAACCAAGGTTTGACGTAAGGCAAACCCATATTCCCAACCTATTTCTCTTCTCTAATGTGCATAAGAGCAAGTACAAAGCTATGATCTTTAGAATTGTCTTTATTTACAATGACGATTCAATCCTACATTGGAGTGTGAAAAGTGTGGAAGACCAGAGCGACCGTCACTACGGTCCTTCTAGGAATAGATCCAAATACATTTATATTCCTCAGATCCAAGTTCGTGGCTCAATCTGACGATTGTAGCTTTTTACATCAATTCCAATAAATTTATCCTAATTTTAGCATTTTCATGTAATTCAACTTAAAGAGGGTAGTCCAATCAAATTTAGTAAATCCAATAGAATTATCAGCCCTTAACCTTGTTGATTTGTGGCTAGAACCATTAGGTTTACCTCCCTCTTTAATGTTTTGGTCTCCAAGCAAAAAGTAGCGGCTTTCATCCTTCTATGGTAGAAACCCTAATTTTTCACCAAAACATTTTGGTGATCCCAACTCCTTACACTTGTAATTCTGATTTATGTTCTCAGATCCGAGTGTTTATGCATTTTAAATTTAAGTTTACATTTGCAAGTTTAATGTTTCATTGATTTTTAAAAATTTAGAGGTTAAATTCACAAAACCCTAATTTTTAATTCTAAAATTGAGCTAGTGGGTTATCTAATTTGGATTTATTATTTTAGATCTGATTATTCATTTAATTTAAAATTTAAATTGTTTCTCCTAGATCTCATTTTCAAATTGAATTACATAAATTTAGTGGTTGAATTGACAAAAACCCTAATTTATAATTCTAAAATTCATCATTAGGATTGCATAATTTTTCAAATTAATTTCCAGATTTGATCTTTAAGAATGTTATGCTATGATCTAGATGCATTTATCTTTTCACAAATCAAATTGCTCAATTAATTGGTTAATCAATGGTTTTTACAAAATTTTGTTTTGCTTAATCATAATTTTCAAATTCAAATTCAAATTTGTCTTTGTGCATGAGTTATACTACCATTAGTCCTACCTATAATATTCCCGTGAGAAGAAGTTGTAGAATTAAGGCTTCCCAAGGTTTAATTACTATGGATATAGAGCCTAATTTAGATAACTTGTTTCATGAGAATGTGGGTGGTTCTTCTATTTCAATAATTGATGTCATTTATCCCCATTATTTATATAATTCTCATGATGCTCGGGTGAATCACTAACTAGGGTTTCCATTGACTAATTGGAGAAGATTGACAATGAATTTGAAAATCTTCAATAATGGAGGAGTCAACAATACTCAGAAAGTGAGGCTATCCAATTGATTGAAGGATTAAAAAGAATGGTTCAAAGTGATAATAAATTGGCATTGATTTGTTGCATGGTCTTGCTCATATTGTTGACACTAATATTATGCCATTGAAAATTTGTACCAAAGCCCTTGGTTACACTCAACCTCCTAGTGAAGTTAATCATTATATTCTTATGACTACTTCTATGACTAGTGTACCTACTTTCACATTTAATATCATGTCTACTTCCACACAAAATGTTGTTCCTACACATGTTAGTTGAGGGGGCAATATTGTTAATCAAAACTCTTTCATCCCTCCATCTATGAGTCTTCCATTTGTCACTCAATCATCTCCCATACTACCTATCATAGTGTCCCACCTCCTTATTCTCAACTCCTCCTTCATCTAACAATATTACTTCTCCATATTAATCCAACGTGTCTAATTTCAATCCATCCACCAAAGAAACCATTAATAGCCTAGCTCAAACCATGTCATCCTTGCAACAACAAATAGCTTCCATGAACCAATCCAATTTTAATGTGCCCACATTTCATGTAGCGATCCCATTATTTAATGACATTGTATGCATTGTCCCCCCAAAACATTTAAGAAGTTCCTCAATTGGAGCTTTATAATTGAAAAGGTGGTCCTGTGACTTATGTGAAAACATTTTAAATTTTGTGTAGTGATTTTGCTTATGATCAAAGACTTTTTGGCTAAATTGTTTACTAGAACATTTAGAGACAAAGATTTGCAATGGTATTGTTCTTTTCCTCCTTATTCAATTAAATCATTTCAACAATTGGCTAATGCTTTAATTTAACAATTTCACAATAATATTGGTCCTAATATTACTTTAATTGATTTGATGCATTGTAAGAAAGGTGTTAAAGAAAAGTGATTGATTTTATTGGTAGATATAAGCATTTGTATTCTCAAATTTACTATTCTATGCCTAATCATGATGTTCAAATAATTTTCATTTCTAATTTGCAAAAGGACATTAGGGATAAGCTTCTCTTTTTTGAGTTTACTTTCTTTATGCAGTTGTGTGCAATAATTCATTACTATCAGCTTCAAGTGAGTCAATTTGAACAATCTCCTTCAATGGCTTTGGTTGATAAGAATAAAAGTGATCAACAACCTGTTACGAAGTTTAAACCGAATAAAGGATTCATCAAATTTAATGACAACAACAATACCCAAGTAGCAACCGCAACAACAGGCGTGCCTCCTTTATCCAAATATTTAAGAAAATAATTTACTTCTCTTTTTGAATCTTTGCATAGCATTATGACACAATTAATGAAACAAACCATCAAACCAATTGACACATCCAAACCTTTGCCACCTTATTGTGATTCCAATTTTCTTTTTTCCAATATCACCATCGATCCGGTCATGACACTGAAAAGTGTTATTCTTTAAGGAGTAGGATTTAAGACCTTATTGATAACAATATCATATCTATAGCTGGTGTGAATGACAAAGCAAACAAATCTATAGTTCCTCCTAATCAAAACCTCCAAATCTTTACTAATCAATTGCCTTCTCATTCTACTAATGTGATCAAGTCTAAGCATCTTGCCTTTTCTCCTAATGATCCTCATGACCTTGAGTCTAATAATGCAATGAATCTTATAAATATACACCTCCTAAGGACCTATGTATTACCTTTTATCCTAGTGAGACTATTGAAGCACCCGATGGCCCATTATATATCACTGTAAGGATAAAAGTCATACTCTCACGAGGGATTCTCATTGATCTTGCATGTATGGTGAATGTGATAAATGAGGAATATATCTATACCTTACAATTGCATCAAGTAAAATATGACAAGTATGATGTGGTGATTAAGAACTTTGATGGTTTCTCTTGTCCTGCTATTTGGTTCTATTACTCTTCCCATTGAGATTGGTACTAAGTGCTTAGATGTCATTTTTTATATCATTCCTAAGTCAGATCAATTTCGTGTGAAGTTGGGACATCCTTGGATCTCTTCCATGAAAGCGATTCCTTCTAATATTCATAAGTGTTTGAAATTCCCTCTTAATGAAAAAAAACAATAATTAGTCATAGCATGTACCAACCCACGGTGAGGCGCAAAGATGTTAAACTTGATTACCTTTGGTCTAAATAATTTGAACCTCTTAAGCCTCATAGTGATGCTCTTTTTTAATCTTATCAAAAGTAGAAGAATGAGATGATCTTATCCTTGAGTAAGCCTAGAGATCCTAAACCCATCCCTCTTCTTTAGGATAGACCTATTCCTCCTCCTCACAATGGACCTGATCTTATTCCTACACCCTAAATTCCTCCTTTATATTTTGTGGGTCCACCTCCTACATTTTATAAAGGGAAGTGCTTAGCATCTCCTATCTTTCAACCTAAAAAACCTTCTCTCATACATCCTTATTTAAAGGAAGAGAAGAAGACAATTCCTATTGATCCTAAACCTTCACAACCCTAAGCTAAAACTAAAAGAAATCATTGTGTGAGAGGACACCAATCGAAATGTCGTATCAAGGCTCATGAGCTTTCTTCTCAACCCATTTCCTCCTCGAAGACTCCAAATGTTGACATGATCCATTTGTCTATCCTTTGCCTAACCCTAGGGAGGAAGTTCAACCTAAATCTCCAAGACATAAAATTATTAAGAAATATGATGGTTCAAGTTCTATTCATATTAAAGATCCTATTTTTATTAATATTGATGAAGAGATGGATGAAAATGATGTTCATGCTAAAAATGTTGATGCCAATGATTCCAATGATGAATATGAATATTTTGATGTTGACAATGATTTTGTTGGTATTATGGATGTGTTGCATTGGTTTTTTCATTGATTTCAACACTTGAGAAACACTTGGAGATCTTTGGTTATGTTCACTGGCATGATTAGTGACTTATGCACAGTCACCGGTATTTGGTTCACCGGCACTAGGGATGATTTGTTATCATCTAGAGATTACTTGGTTATGTCGAAGACATTGTTTGGACACTTGGTTTTGGTTTGTAATTATTATGACAACTTATTCACCCCCCCCCTCTCAGTTGTCTCTGGGACCTAACATATTTGTCTAAACAATTCTCATAAGCATTAATCCTAGCTCCTAGTAATAGACAAAGTGATCCATCATTAGAGAATGGTCGTTGTTTGGAACCTATGGTAGCTCCATCTACTATTCTCGAAGTTTCTCCTCTTGCATATTGTCCACCTTCCCAAAAAAATATTGAGAAATACTTGGAGGTGGATGAATTTCTTGATTATCTTCACTGGTGTTGTAGATTCTCTTTCTCTCCTCTCTTTCTTGTTTGTAAACTTCTCTATTTAATTCTCAATTCTTCTATTTGTTGTCCCTAGTGATGTCTACTTGAGGATGATGCAAAGCATTGAAATCTCTTTTGGTCTCTCCCATGTTGACTCAAAAGACACATGTGCCCTTCTTCCATAGTAGTTCTAATTTCTTTGGGGATGAGGATATTTCAATGCAAATATATACATGATATACATTATTTATCATTAGAGCATACTGACCCCAGAGTTAAGTAGAATCCTTATGTGTTTTGTGATCATTATCCTTTGACTTGTCCTTTTCAAGGGGCATGTCATTGTGATAATGTGCTTCTCTTTTGGATGAATGTATACTACCTTAAAACAATTTCTCACATTGTGGTGTACACAATCACTTTAACGTGGGGGAATACACTCCACTCAATATTTCTCTCTTTGCATATCTCGATACTCAAGTTACTTTGCAAACATAGTCTTTTGATTTGTAATTTTGGTATTTTTATTTTCATGACTCTTAGTAAGTGAACCTTACTAGGCTTGTAGTCACAGTCCTGTTTCTCACTCTCTTTCTTATGACTTCCCTTTTATCTTAATCATGAAGTTATAGGTGTATACACCTAAAAATGGTCTGAAGATAATTAATTAAATAAGCAATTATTTAATTAATCTCTCCTTCCCAATTTAATTAAATTCACTAAGTAATTTGATTAAATCTCTTATTCATCTACTTATTAATAAATCTAAGGATTTATTAAATAGGTTCATTTCATTTCACCCCTTTAATTAATTAATTCAAATTAATTAATTCCCTCCACCAAAATCATTTCTTCTAATTCCCTAATTAATTAAAACAAATCATTCATGAGTTTTTGAGATTAATTAGCCATTTTCATTTGAATTTCTAAATTCAAATTCTCCTAACTTCTACCACTCCTAAACCTAACCCATTCTACCTACCACCTTGTCCCCTTTCATCCAACATCTTCTAGAACATTTGTGACACTTGTCACTAAGTGTTCCCTTTAATCCAACTCTCTTTGCCAACTTCCTCTAATTTAACCATTGATATCTTTAGATTAATCTCAATCGTTGATTCATGCCAACTCACCCCTAGCCTTGGAAAATCCTATAAATAGACCTCATTTTGGAGCAATAAGGGTCCCAATTTGATTTCATCATTTGCTTTGTTATTATAGGCATCTAGCTTCTAGTTTATCATTTCTTAGCAATGTTATCATGCTCATTTTAGTTTAATTGCATCTTCATTCTAGTTCATTTTCTAGATCAATCATGAATTCATATAGCTTAATCATGCTATTCTTGCTAGATCATGCATTTTCAGCATTCAAATCCTCCATCTAAGTGTAGTCAAGTCACTGGAATTTGCATACTAAGATCTGAGAGCAAAATTCATACTCGCATTTACTAGGAGGCAATAAGTCGATTAGCTATGGTTTTGTCTTCCATTGTTTCAATTTTATAACCATTGCTTGTAATGATTTATTGAGTGCATTGTGGTTGCAGGTATAGGTACACTTCATAGAGCACGACAATGGGATACCTAAATTCTACTAGGGGCTTGGTGTATCTTGCCTCCTTAGCATTTGGATGAAAGCTTTTCCATGTGAACCTTTATACTTTACCAAGAGTATGCTTAGTCTCATACTCCCACTAAAGTGGGGGCTAAATGTAGCATCCTAAATTGTACTCCCTTACAATTTTATCCTCATTTGGGCCCTCACCTTGGTATTCGTGTATTGAGGCCTAATTGGAGACTTGATGTTTCTCATACCATATTTTTTACCCCTACACTTCATTTCCCATTATTTTATGGTGCTTGATTGTTTAGCGCCTTGGTCCCCTCAGGACTAGAGCACCCAATGCCCTATTCCTCCCAATTGTGACCCATTTTTGGGCCCCATAATGGTCACAAGGTTTGGACGGGAATCCAGATCTTGTGTCGGCTCATGTTAGAAAATCAAGTTTTTTTTTTTGATGGGCAATTATAAAAGGAGATCTACCCCTCTCATTTTGATACATCCAATACAATTGAGCATATGCACACATCAGTTCAAGAAATCAATCAAGTGAGCAATCAATCAATCTTCTTTCAAGCATTGGAGCAAGAGTAAGGTCAAGATTAAAACATTGGAGTTGAAATTCATATTCTATGTTACTGAAGACTTCATGAAACCCTAATTCCTTGTGGAGACAAACAAAACTTCACAAGGAGGTAAATTATTTGTGTTTCAATCATTATTAAACATCTCCCTCAAAAGGATAAAATTTCCATTATTGCAATTTCATCATATTTCATTTTTATTTCATGGTTAATTCCAAAACTGGGGTTTGAGCTAAGGAAAACCTCTATTCCCAAACTATTTCTCTTATCTACTATGTGTAGGAGTAGGTACAAAGCTGCAATATTTAGAATTGGCTTAATTTATAGTGATGAATCAATCCCCCATTGAAGTGTGAAAAGTGTGGAGGATCAAAGTGACCATCGCTATGGTCCTGATGAATCAGGAGCTCTTTCTAGGAACAGATCGGAATACATTTATATTCCCCAGATCTAGGTTCATGACTTTATTTGATGATTGTAGCTTCTTGTTTATACATTTTTACATCAATTCCAACACATTTACCCTAATTTCAATATTTTCACAATTCAACTTAAAAGAGGGCAGTCAAATCCAATAGAATTCCCAGCCCTTATCCTTGTTGATTTGTGGCTAGATCCATTGGGTTTACCTCCCTCTTTAATATTTTGGTCTCTAAAAAAAAATTAGTGGCTTTTATCCTTCTATGGTAGAAACCCTAATATTTCACTAAAAGACCTTCCAAAACAATTTTTTGAAAATTAAAATTTCAAAACTAAGAGTCTAGGTTGAGGTAATGACTATGTTGAATTTTTTTTTTTTCTCAATATGGAGAATTGCTTAAGGATTTTTCTTGAAGGTCCTTAGTTTTTAGGGAAAAATGGCCTTTGTCTTAAGAATTAAATTTTTGGTTTTAATCCAATGATTGATTTCACCTTCAAGTTCCCTATTTGGATTCATCTACCAAGGCCACTATTTGAATTTTGGAATGAAGATATTTTTATGATCATAGAAAATACGTTTAGAAAACTTTGAGAAGCAACTCTTTTTTGCTCAATTTGACTATTTTTGGAAAATAATGGGGTTCTCCCTACTTGGTTTACATTATATTTAAAATATGGCAAGTGGGTGCAAAATATTGATTATTAATGTTGTTTTCCATTTTTCTCATAAAGTAGGCCATGCTACTACCAATTTCTTGAGAAATAGGAAGACCCATCTTTTTGGAGTAAAAAGGAAAAAATGCATACCATTATTGAGGACATACGTAAAAGGTTGATAATAAGGGAAATATCCAATTGTATATTGTGAAAGATAGACACCTCTTTGAATGTTTTAGGTTTGGATAGGGGTTCTTCTTGTAGTATTGTGAATCACAAGAAAATAAGCCTCGAGGATAAGGATTCTTGTATTGTGGTAAAGGAAAATTTTGAAATAATTTTTCAAACCACCTTGGCAATGGGTTGGTTTCTTGGTTCTGTAATGACTTATCTTTTCTAGTGTCGTACTTTCTCTTTGTCTATTCGTTGGTGTCTGATTAGAATTATTTATTTATCTTTCTCTTTGTACTAGGGCCTAGGCCCTTTAAAAATCTCAGTTAATCAGAAACAACAAATGATTATTTTTACAAAATTGCACTCACTAATAGAAGTTGATTATTTATAGAAGATCTTCAAGTTTTGTTGGAGTAGCAACAAATGAACACAAAATTTAAAAAACTCACAAATGAAACAAGCATAATGAAATAGCTAATAATCTATCATAAAATGTATAAATGTACAACAAACTCTTTTTGCATATGTAGATGAAGGATGAAGTAGGAAGATGAAATAGAAAGACCAACTAACCCTCCAAGAGGTGTGACACATGTAGAAAACTTGAGACAAGCGTGAAGGAACATTTCAAGTGTCTATGAAGTGATACAACTAAATAACAAAGTGAACGTAAGATAGTGTGAATAGGACTAATAGGTGTAACAACTAGATAAAAGATAACTAGATTCAAAAAGACACTTTACATACTAACAACCCCCCCCCCCCCCCTTAAGTGATATCATACAAAACTTGTGTACAAAATAAAAGTCTCAGAAATGGTGTAAAGGAGAAAACCCAATGAGAAAAAACTCTTCTCCAAAAAAGAGAACTATATAAAAAGGAAGAAGGAATCAAGACCCCCAAGGACAACTTCCTTCATTCCAAGAAACTGACATAATGCAATATAGAAAGGTGATGCTAAAGGTTTAGTGAAGATGTCTACAACTTAGTTGTGAGTGTGTAAGTAATCTAAGGATAGAACATCATCATGGATACGTTATTGAATGAAGTGAATATGAATATCGAAGTTCTTTCTTCATTGATTCTCAACTAGGTTGTGTAAAATATGAATGGAACTTTGGTTATCACACCAAAGTATAGTAGGATGATTTGGGGGATGGCCAAAATATGTCATAAATTGTTGAAGTTGTATTACAACCTAGATAGAAATAAATATTCATTGATACTCAACCTCAATGGATGATAATGTTGGGATATGAGAACACTGAGAGGGGGGTGAATCAACGTTCTGCTGGAAGCATGTATGTACTAGTAAACAAATAAGCATATAACAAGAAGCAAATAAATCATCCACATAAATGAACACCATAACAGATAGAATTTATACATGAAAAACATAAATGAGGAAAAACCACGGTGGGATTTGTGACCCACAATATCAATTCACTAGCCATATGAAAAGATATTACATAAACAAGGGCCTCCACTTGCAGGAAGGCATACTGCCTAGAGTGTATTGCTCATCACTAAAGAGCCTCACTGAGTACAAGCTTTTTTCCAAAGTAAATTACCAAAAATGAACTCAAGAATGCATCTGCTATGCCAGATAGAGTTTCGGTTCTGGTTCTACTCTATATCGGTTCTTAGTCTTGAACTATTACCGGTATTGCTTCTCCTCCAAGAGTGCTTTCCTAGCTATCCATAGATCATTGCATGATACAATGTTCACATACAAAAATGATCTCCATACATATATTTTGCATCTCATAGTTCTGGTATATGTCTATCTTTTATACCATCATACTACCATCTATATACATCTTTAAATTGACCTAACAGACTGACTTATATACCTATTACATATGATATGCCTTATGTTGGCTTACAATGCATTTACAAAATATATTCAATGTCGGCCTCGACAATAATGACAAAATGATTTACAAAATAAATCTTCCTTGATGTCGGCTTCCTAAAGTACTGATGTTGGTGTCGGTATCGGTGTCTGTGTAGCCTTGAATGCTTCCAATGCTGGTTTATGCCTCCTAGTTCTAGTTTGTGAATTCCATCAAGTCTTGCTGCCTTTTATCTGATCTTGTTGCCATCAATGACAACAAAATGAATCCAATGAGTGTCAATTGCCAACAAATAATGCAATAGTAGTTTTTCTTCTTGCAAGACCATGTTTTTGGCAACAATGCAAAAAACTGAGGAGGGGGGGTGTGAATCAGTTTTCTTAAAAACTTTACTTTAATCAAACACAATTTCAGATCTAATAATTAACAATGAAAGCTCAAATCAACACCACATCAATAACACACATAACACCAAGATTTTTGACGTGAAAAACCCGGTTAAGGGAAAAACCATAGTGGAAATCTACCCGCAATATGATGATACCCTGTTAGAAGTATGTGAAATATTACAATGAGGAACACACATGCATTTAGGCACACTCCCTAGAGCTCACTACTCAAAAATAAAAACAACAAGGGCTACAACCCTAAGGAAGACTCGCTATCTTACAAAAACATTTAGATTACATCTAGAAGATCATGATCTGATAGACTAGCATCTCCTCATGCTTGGTTACAATTTCAGTTAAGCACATGACACATATTCTTCTCCTTTGCACTTCTTCAAACTTATTTGCATTTCTTCACTGCTTCCAAAAGATTAATATATTGTTCGCACACCGCACACCTCTTACAATGATTATTACATTTATTTATACACAATGTCAACCTATCTTTCAAGGTCTTCTCATCACACATCATAAATTACAAAGATATAACCATACACGCTATAATATTACATGTGGACCAAAGCAATGTCGGTTAAGACATAGTATGGACCTAAATCAACACCTCAAACATGAAACACCTTCAAGAATTATGCCTCAAACATCCACAACACACTACAATCATCATGTCGGCCAAGAACATGAAGAAAACCACTGGATCAAGGAAAATTATCAATAACGAGCACAACAATAAAAGCAGACCACCAACACAATTAGCATATAATCTAGAAACATCCACAAGCATCATGAATTGCCATAGAAACAACCACACCAACACCACTTACTAGAATCTTCATTATCATTATACTGAACCTCAAGAACATTAACTAAATTGACTGTCAAACTGAAAGATTCACTTTCAGACCTCCAAATCATGAACCATCTGAATTGAGGACACATATGAATGTCCCAAACACTCTGCCAAATCCACAAACTGAATATTGCAATGCAGAGAAAAATCCAGAACACCGATCAACACCAAACTATTGAAAAACCAACCACAATATCGGATCTCATAACTCGATCAAGTTTTTGTGCAAACCTCTAAAACTTGAGATTAATCAACTAGAGATACTTATCTCAAAACCCTTTAATCTGCAGCAACTCATCTTCAAGACACTAGCCAAACCAACTTACTTAATCTGATTGTAACAGAGGAATATGTTGACATCAATGACAACAACACATTCTAACAAACTTTTCAACAATATCGAACAATCTCCCCCTTTGGCATTGATGGAAACATATGAATGTGAAAAACAATCAATGCAAAGAAAGAAAATAATAATCTCCCCCTTAGATCATGCACACAACTCAACACAATTTTTTCACATATCTCTCTCTCCCCCCCTTTGACATCAATGCTAAAGGCACATATTGCACAAATCTTTCTCCCTTTATCCAAACTCTCTCTCCCTACAACTAAAGATCAAAACTAACAAATATGAACATCTGACTACTCCCCCTAAGTAGCATCCACCTCACATGAATCTGGATCATAAGATATCTATGTGAAATTCACCAGACTGCTGCAACAATGCATCTTAGTTCTCATCAAGAGGGGCAATCACCCCTAGCTTCTCTCTAAGATACTCAAAAGTATTCTTAGGCAAAGGCTTCATGAAGATATCTACAATTTGTTCCTTTGTAGATACATACTCCAATCTAGCTTCCATCTCATTCACCTTCTCTCTCAATAAATGAAACTTGATTGACATATGCTTGGTCTTTGAATGCAACATCGGATTCTTAGAAATGTTGATAGCACTTGAATTATCACATTATATAGTAGCAGGCTTATCATAAAAAACTTTGATATCCTTTAACATCTGCTTCATCCATACAACTTGAGTACAATTTCTAGCAGCAACAATGTATTATGCCTCTATAGTAGATAAAGAAATAACATTATGTTTCTTATCATCCAAGAAACCAATCTCTTACCCAAGAAAAATGTACCACCACTAGTACTCTTTTGGTCGTCAACATCACCTGCCCAATCAACATCAGTAAAAGCACTCAAAGTGAAATCATCATCATCAAGATACCACAAACCAAAATCAAATGTCCCTTTCAAATATCTGAAAATCCTTTTCACAGCTACAATATGAGATTCCTTAGGATCAACCTAAAATATAGCAACAAGACATACAACATTCATAATACTAGGTCTAGTCTGAGTCAAATAAACCAATCCACCAATCATAGATCTATATCTAGTCTGTTTTGCTTTCAGAGAATCATCATCCTTTGTCAACTTACATCTGGTCACCGTAGGAGTACAATTTGGCTTTGAATCATCCAAACCAACATTCTTCAACAATTCCTTCACATACTTAGACTGAGATATAAAAATGCATTTATCCAACTAAGTAATTTGCAATCCCAAAAAGAATTTCATCTCACCAATCATGGACATTTCAAACTCATTATGCATGTCATCAGCAAACTTCTTGCACAAACTATCATCTCCACCAAAAATAATATATCATCAACAAATACCTCAACAATTAAAATATTATCATGATCAATCTTGAAATATAGATTACTATCAACAGTACCTTTATTGAATCCAAGCTTTAGTAAATACTTATCCAATCTAGTATACCAAGATCTTGGGGATTGCTTCAATTCAAATAGTACTTTCTTCAATCTCTTGTTATAAAACCGATAGGCCTTGCTCTTAGTATAATAACCAAGAAAAATTCCTTCATCACATCTAGCATCAAACTTCCCTAGATCTTCATCTCTTTTGACATAGCATTTACTTCAAAAAATTCTTAAATATCTAACTATAGGAACCTGACCAAACCATAGCTCATAAAGAGTCTTACCATCACAGCTTCTCTCCAATGGATATGTGGAATGTTTCCTTCAATCGTCATGGTTTTAGCGGCTTCATAGATTGTTCTATTCTTCCTCTCCGTGACACCATTCTGATAAGGAGTTCTAGGTGCAGATAATTGTCTCTTCACTCCATGCTCTTCACAAAATGTATTGAACTCACCGAAAGTGAATTCACCACCTTTGTCAGATCTCAGACACTTCAGTTTCAATCCAATCTCAGCCTCGACCATAGCTTTGAAAATTTTGAACTTCTCCAATGCTTCATACTTCTCCCTTAAGAAACTAACCCACATCATCCTTGAATAGTCATCAATCAACAACATGGAATACCTATCACCCTGCAATCTTCTCACTCTAGAAGGACCACACAAATTAGTATGCACAAGATCCAACAATCCAATAAAGCAATACTATTTTCTTTTGGAAGTAACTCTTGTCTTCTTTCCTAACTGACATTCCTTGCATAATAGATTAGTAGGCTTTACCAACTTAGGAAGGTATCTTACTTCTTGAGTGGAAACTATCTTAACCATGCAATCAAAATTCACATGACACATCCTTCTATGCCATAACCAACTTTCATTAATTTGAGAAATCAAACAACTTTTACCACCTACATTCAAGTGAAAGATATTACCTTTGGTCTTTGTCCCTGATGCAATCTCAATTCCACAACCACTTAAGATTCTAGTCTTTCCATTCTTGAATTATAAATAATATCCCTTGTCAACCATTTGTCCAACACTCAAAAGATTATGCTTTAGACCTTTTACATACAAGACATCATCGATATTATGCATACCATCAAGAGAAATGGAACCTCTGCCATGGATTATACCATCTTTTTCATCACCAAATCTTACTATACCACCATCATACTTTTCCATACTTGCAAACTTACTCTTATCACCTATCATATGATGAGATCAACCACTATCAATAACCCATTCATCTTTCTCTTCAACTTTAGCAGCTAAATCTTTATTCTCATTAATGCAACTAGCTGAATCATCTTCCTTGACAGCAATAAACACCCATTCATCTCCTGAATTTCCCTTTCAGATTAATCATCTGTCACACCTTCATCAACAACATAATAACATTTCTTTTGATATTTAGGCTTGTATGGTTTTAACTAAGGAACTCTTTCTCTACTCCTTGAAGTAAAATGTCCCATCTTAATTATTACATAAAAGAACATTTGAGAGGCAATTTCCCTTCATACTTACCGGTTCCTTTAGGAAATCTATAGGAAATAAGGGCTTCAATCTCATCAAGCTCACTTTCTTCTTCTTCAAGTTATCTCATCTCCTTCTCATATCTGGACACCCTTGTAGAAATTTCTCTCGGATCATATTTCCGCTTCCCAAAAATAGTAGCTTTGAATGCAGATTCTAACTTAGGAAGAGATTCACCAGATTCACTCAACTCAAAGGTAGCAAGCTAGCCAACCAACCTGTCTCTTGTCACATTTATCACTATCCAGATCCCCTCAATAGTAGCATCTTTGTTCTTGTAAGCAAGAGGCAAGGATCTTAGCACTTTAGCTACAATCACTGATTCTTCCAACACTCCATTGACACATCTGATATTCAACACAAACTCATTCACTTTCTTCATAAAAGAGGTAATATTCTCATTTTTTCCCATTCTCAACATCTCATACTTTCCCTTTAGGCTTTGCAACTTAGCAACTTTCACATGGTTGTCACCTTCATACAAAGTCTCAAGCTTCTTCCAGATCTCATCAGCAGTCTACAAATCCATTACATTAGTCATCTCAGAATCAGTCAAGGCACTCAACAATTCTTCCTTAGCTCTAATATTGTATTCAACTTCTTTTATGTCATCCGGAGTTGTAGGAATATTCAAAGGAACATTATACACATTCTTAGTAATCTTCTAGTAACCTTCACCGATATATCTCAAGCGACACTCCATCCATTTTTTGCAAAGAGAGTAATTTGTTCCATCAAATCTCAGACTATCCTTCTTGTAAGCATAGGTTACCATCTCATATCACCTCAAGTGGTCAAGCTTCTTTCAGAGGATCTAGATCTGATACCAATTATTGGCAACAATGCAAAAAACTAAGAGGGCTGGGGGGTAATAAGTTTTCTTTAAAACGTTACTTAACTCAAACACAATTTCAAACTTGATAATTAATAGTGAAAGATCAAATCAACACCACATCAATAACACACATAACACCAAGATTTTTGACATGGAAAACCCGATTAAGGGAAAAACCATGGTTGGAGCCTACCCACAATATGATGATACCTTGTTAGAAGTATGTGAAAAATTACAATGGGGAATGCACATTCATTCAAGCACATTACCTAGAGCTCACTGCTCAAAAACAACAACAACAAGAGCTACAACCCTGAAAAAGACTCATTGTCTTACAGAAACATTCAAATTACATCTGAAAGATCATGAAGAGATAGAATAACATCTCCTCATGCCTGGTTATAGTTTTGGTTAAGCATATGATATGTATTCTACTCCTTCACACTTCTTCACACTTCTTTACACTTCTTCACTACTTCTGAAAGATTAATACATTATTAACACACCACACAACTCTTACAATGATTATTACATTTATTTATACATGACATCAACCTACCTTTCAAGGTTTGATCAACACACATCAAAAACTACAAAGATATAACCATACATGCTACAATATTTCATGCAGACCAAAACAGTGTTAGCTAAGACATAGTATGGACCTAAATAAACACCTCAAACATGAAACACGTTCAAGAATTATGTCTCAAGCATCTGCAACATGCTACAATTATCGTCATCCAAGAATATGAAGAAAACCACAGGATCAAGGAAAATCATTAATAATGAGCACAATGATCAATGCAAACCACCAACACAAATAGCACATGATCTAGAAACATCCATAAGGGTAAGTGCACCAAGATGGTGTGCGAAAAAGTGAACACCCTCTAAAAAATGTCTAAAAACTACTAACGCAAATGGTTAATTTTTAAATTTAAATAACACGTCTGCATTAAGGCTCATATAACCAAGCCTAAATCCAAGCCAAAACAAGGTTTTTAAAATAAAATTGGGATCGCATTAAAAAAAAAAGAAAACGTGTGCGGGTTTTTAAAAATACAAAATGCATCCAGGTTTTTAAACATACAAAACACGTATGCGCTTTGCTTAAATAAAGTTAGATTAGTAACATGGACTTGTATGCAATTCATTTAGCATTCCATTAGCCTTTTTAGTAGGATATATACATAAAATATAACATTTAAGTATAAGTTATTAAGTTATATTTTATGTATATATTGTCAAGATGTTTGAGAGTGGTTTCAGATCTTTTGGAGTCATAATGCATATTCTAGATTTTAGGAGATCTTATAATTTTTTAGAGAGTCAAATTTTAGTAAACAGTGGGCTTGTATCATCATTCAGTGGGATTGTATCATCATTCAATTGACATTTGTCTATCTCATGCTCTTTGTCTCCCCTAAGGTCTAGACCTATCTATTTTCCTATCTCTCTCATCCTCCCTTCACCTCTCTCTATGTCACTCTCCCCTCTCTCCCCAAGCTTTAGATCTTATAATTTCTCAAACATAATCAAATTTTAGTAATCACTAAGCTCTCTTTATCTCTCTCTCTCTCTCTCCCATATCTCTATCTCACTCTCTCCTCTCCTCAAAGATTTAAACATAACTCTCTCACCCTTCTTTATATCTCCCTTCCTCCATCTCTAGACCTATCACTCCCCCTCTCCCCTTCTCTTCCCCATATCTCTATCTCACTCTCTCCTCTCCTCATAATCAAATTTCAGTAATCACTAAGCTCTCTCTCTCTCTCTCTCTCTCTCACACACACACACACACACACACACTCTCCTCTCCTCCAAGATTTAAACCTCTCTCTCTCTCTCTCTCTCTCTCTCTCTCTCTCTCTCTCTCTCTCTCTTCCTCCATCTCTAGACCTATCACTCCCCCTCTCCCCTTCTCTTCCCCATATCCCCATATCTCTATCTCACTCTCTCCTCTCCTCCAAGATTTAAACCTAACTCTCTCACCCTTCTTTATATCTCCCTTCTGTTCTTTAAATATGTGACACACATTCTCTCCTTTGTATCTCACCTCTCTATCCCCCTCCCCAATCTCTTTGTCTCTCTCTCATCCTCAATCTCTAGACCTATCTATGTCAAGCCTTATATGCCACCCCCTTTTGTTCCATTCAAGGAATGTCAAATCCCTTGCATATCCCCATAAACAAACACACCAACACCACTTACTAGAATCTTCATCATCATTATACCAAACCTTAAGAACATTATCTAAACTGACTATCAAACTAAAAGATTCACTTGTGGACCTTCAAAATCACAAACCATCTGAATTGAGGATAGATATGAATATCCCAAACACCCTTCCAAATATGCAAACCAAGATATTGCAACATGGAGCAATGCAGAGCAAAATCTAGAACATTGATCAACACTGAACAACTAAAGAACCAACCACAATACCGGATCTCATAACTCAATCAAATCTCCATGCGAACCTCTGAAACTTGAGTTGAATCAACTAGAGATACTTATCTCAAAACCCTTTAATCTGTAACTATTAGGGTTCCCATGGATACTAAGAGGGGGGGGGGTGAATCAATATCTGACCGGTATTCAAATTTTCTTAAGATAAAACATGCAGAACATAAAGTAATAGTGTACCGGTATGTAAGAATTAATGTAATAAACAAAATAAAAAACATCCACATGAAAAGAACACCATAACACAAGATGTTTGATGAGGAAACCCGGTGTGGGAAAAACCTCAGCGGGATTTGTGACCCATAATATTCACTTACTGGCCAATAAGAGAATATTACTTACAATAGGGGCCTGCACATGCAGGAAGGCCAATTGCCTAGAGCACACTACTCAGTGAGAAGTCACACTAACTTACAATAAGGATTAAACTAATCCAATGATCTGTACTACTTTATAATAACATCTCCAATGCCAGATTCAGTACTGGTTCTTGCTCTATTCTTTACATATACCCTTGACCTATAATTCGCACATTAGGTCTGTCTAATAATTTTCTTTATGCTCGCATACCTATCCCTACAAATGTCTATAATGATCTCTTTTATATACAAGAGTCATTTTACAATTTGCCAAGTCGGCTTGCAATAATAATCAAAATATTACATATCAAAAATCCTGTCAGCCTTTGTGTCGGTATACATCTTTTCTTCTATGCTAGTGCCGGTGCTGGTGTAAAGTGGTTTTGCTGATGCCAGTGCACTGTCTTGCTTGAATAATGCTTTGCCGGTAGAATGTCTTGCTGGTGCCATAGGATTGCAAGGTTGCCATCAATGACAAAACCTTCAATCACACACAATGTCTCATTAGAGTGTCCATATGCCCACAATCTCCCCCTTTGGCATTGATGGCAACACTCATGAGAAATTTCAAAAAGATGTCCAAAAATGTGTAGACCAAAAATTTACCAAAAAAATGAGGGACTCCCCCTAAGCATATGATCCTTGTGTTTAGAATTTTCTCATCCTACTACTCCCCCTTTGGCATCAATGACAAAGGTTGTCAAGATGTTAGTAGAGTTTGTAGTTATACCAGTCCATAACCTCAACCTTGTAGTTGGGTAGTTATTATCTGAAAAAGATTGCCCAAAATTAAGTTTATACTGTCCATAAACTTTTTGCTATCTTTTATTGTTGTTTCAGTTCTCTTCATAGTGCCGATGAGATGCTGCAATTGCTCTGCCGGTGTTTTACTTCCTGGTGTTAATGCCTCTGAGATTTCCTTCCATAGAGATGATAGATAATCCAATCTTGGACTCAGTTTAGATCTCAAGTATTTTGCCTTATTTATTATTGTCTCTTTCTCTTTCTCCTGTTTAAGTAATTCTGCCTCAAAATTTGCTAACTTATCTTCAAAAACAGATAATGAATCTGGTGAGTTGACAAAATTGTTTGCAAGCTTGTTTATCTCTTCCTGTGTCTTTCTTATCTTCTTGTCTATATCTATAGTCAGGAAGTTTGTTTTGCATGTGTCTTTGTACAGGTTTTTGTACTCTTTTAACAAACTACACAATTCCGGTAGAAGTGTGTCAAAATCTCTGTTACACTTCTTAATTTCTTCCTCAAAGAATTTCTGTTTCTCCTTTTCTACAATGTCCTTTACAGATTCTACCTTTATTTGCTCAATATTTCCAGAAATGTATTTACATAGTGTATCCAACTATCCTAGAGAATCTTTATTATCTATATTACAATTAGGAGCTATTGTTTTCAAAATTGGTATTGAATCATCTATTGCTTTGTAAGCTTGTGAGCTATAGTCAGTTATTTTCTTGATGGATTCAAGTAATACCTCAGTCACATTTGTTGACTTTGATGGTGACTCAACAAATTGAGTATGGGTGGAAGTGACCATGCTTGTATTGACCTCTGGTAGGTCAGTTTGTGTCTGCATTTCCTTTAGCACTGGTTTTCCTGCTTCATTTCTTACCAGTGGCATCTGTTCTGGAGCCTTTAGCTCTGTCAGTTTCTCTATTTGTGCTTCAGATTCCATCTTTTTCCCTATATCCTCTGCCGCTTGCTCTATATTTCCTATTACCGGAGGCTCTTTGGCCATATCTGATTTTTCACTTGGGTCTTTATCAACTATTATGTTGATCTTTTGGGTATCAACATTTACAGTGAATAGGACTTCAGGATTTGTTTTGCTATTCTCTACATCCATGCTTTCAGTTTCTGGTTGGTTTTTTAGGGATTGCAATTTTTACAGGTGGAGGTAGGTTATCTTTAATCTTTATGCTTGGAGGTCCACCAACTTTCCCTTTCCCTTCGTCCTTATCCTTCTGATATACCTTAATAGGCTTGGGATTCCTATATTCTTCTTGTTTTTGTTTTTCAACCAAAAATATGTCCCAACCATCTTCTGTCTCCTTTGAAACCACTACAACTCTACCTTCCATCAATGAAATATGCTGGTGTCCAGTGGAAAAAACTGTCCAGTTGGCCTGAGCTATCAGATCATCAATTTCTTTTGGGGAATTTACCGGATATACAACAAGTAGTTTTTCTACTTTTATTTTCTTGTCCAGTTCAATTACTCCTTGCCTTCTAGCCTCAAGACTTTTGTATAAGTCATCAGGAATTTCATTTAAGACTTCCATCAAAATCTTTTTAAACATTTCCATGTGTAGTATTACACTCTCCTCAACTTGCCCTTTTTCATCAGCCGATAGGGTGTCATAAATTTTCTTTAAGTTCTTCAGTTTTCCTTCCTCTATGATCTCATTTAACAAAATGTCTAGAGGTGCCAAGTCAGTTTTTGCCTTTTTCTTTTTCTTAGGAGTTAGCTTCCTTTTGGGTGTGACCTTTCTGACCGAAGATCTCACAACTTGTTGCTTCTGCCTTGTCCTTCTAGATGAAGGAGTGGTTGCTGGTGAGGGATCTCTTTTCCTAACAACTCTTTTAAAGGTTGCTGGCATATCTCCTTCTGAGGAAGTACCTACCGGTGATAGATGAGCTTCAGGTTGTGGGGCTGCCAACTCATCTTCAATTATGCTAGTTTTCTTTAATACATCTTCCTTGATGGCTTTTGCTTTTCTGGATCCTTTCCTCACAACAACTTCTACCTTCTTCACTCTTTTCTTTGATTGAATTTGGCTTTCTATGGTTTCAACACTACCAAATTTATCTTCTTTAGGTTCATTGGGGGCTTCCAGAAGTGCTTTGGCATAAGTTTCAACTATGTGGTCATCTATTTCATAGCCCATTTCTGTTACCCAGATTGTCCTAGGGATGACTGCTTCCATCCATATTTCATCCTTTTTGATAACAAAGCATATATCATCTTTGTATTTGTCTACAATCTTCTGTGATAACCTTGTCCTTTTCTTCATTTTTGTCTTTAGTGCTTGGAAAAAGTCAAGAATGATGTTTTCCTTATTCTCACCCATGGTATTGAACAGTTCTGTCAGTTGCTTTCCTACCGGTATGTCATATCCAAAATCTTTATATCCTATACTGGGAACTTGTTTTGTTATATGAGGCATTAGACACACTAATAGATTTCCAAATCTGAAGGTTCCTTTCTTATCCTTCTTTATCTTTCCAAGGTTGTCTATCAGTTCATCCTTTAGCCATTCACAGATGTCAAATTTTGCATTGTTGGTTATTATGTCATAAGCACTCTTGATGCATAAACTTGAAACTGAGTTGAGTCTATTTGCATGAGTGGCTTTGTAACCTAATATCATGCTTATGAATCTCACATTTGTATCCTTTACATCATTAACCCTTAAAGATATTTTATTAGATGTTGCACCTGTTAGGTCAATGACTAAATCATTTGAAACTTTCTTGTTTTTATCTAGTCTTTTACTGGTGGCTGGTAACCCTATGACAACCTTTACCACTTGCTTGGTGATCTTATGAATTGTATCTAACCAGAAAAATTCTCCATGAACTCTGCTTAATACAATCCTAATCACATCCTTAGGAAATTCAGGAATACTAAGGATTTTTGTGAATCTTAGGGTTTCAATGATTTTGTGTTCAGCTTTGATATTGCCGGTATCATCACATATCTCAGTTTTGTACATGGTTTTGATTTCCTCATCTCCTAGCTCTTCAATATTACAGTGAATATACATTCTAAGGTCTTCAGCATATACAACACCTTTAGGGATTTGAGAGAATGCACCTAAGGTATCATCTTTCTTTGCTATTTTGAGGACCAACTGAAATACAGGCCTAGGTCTTTTAATTACTTCCACAATAGTAGGGTTCCCTATGTATTCAATTGCAGAGGTGGATGCCATGATAAAATACCTTTTTCTATCTTGGATGAATGATTGCTTGGAGTGTGCTTGCTTCTTGCTCGAAATGCCTTAGCTCAGAAATCTTCGCACTCTCTGAAAGTTTGAAATAATGGTGAAATGAAATGGAGCCAAAACCTTATTTTATAAAGTCTTTTTCACTACCTACCACATTAATTGCATGCCGGTAATGTATTCACTTAACTTTATTTGCTGGTAATAAGTGATTTTCAACTTCTTTTCTCTAACCGAGGGAATAATAGCACATGTGTCATTAGATTGCCAAACCCTCAAGATAATTTTCTTCAATTTGATGAAGAACTTCCTACCGGTGGAGCACTGCTCTGTCCTGCCACTGGAGCATTTGTTGGTTCTACCGGTGGAGGAATATTCCCAATATTTAGATCAGCTTTTCTAATCCATTGCTTTGAGAATTATTGCTTAACCTCTTCAACCTTTTCTTTACCTTTCAAGCTAGTACTTTTGTTGTCTACCGGTGTACCTTTACTTCTACAAAATTTAGAAATATGACCAATCTTGTTACATGCATAACAAGTTACATTATTTTTCTAGATAGCTTTCCCATAACCTATGCCGGTTTGTGTTCTGCATTGATTTGATAAATGTCCAAATCTTCCACAAACATAACATCTTACATTCATTCTGCAGTTTTCAGAGTTATGACCAACTCTGTTGTATTTGGAGCATTGACCGGTGGGAGGATTGATATTCTGATAATTCCTAGATCTACATTCATTTGCCCTATGACCATATTTATTATAGTTAAAGCATTTTCCATTGAATTTATAAGTATTAGGAGGTCTTACCAGTTTGTTGTGATCTTGAGTATTTGCAGTACCAGAGCTTTCTCCAACTTCAAATCCAATTCCAGAAGTGTCACCTTTGGGTTTTTGATTCTTCAATAAGGTACCAAGTTCTTCTGAGCTTTTCTTGAATTTTTCTTTGTGTTGATTTGCACTTTCCAATTCCCTTTCCAAGATTTCTTTTTGTCTCATTAGTTCATTCGAGTCATTCTGAGTATGCATCAGATCTGTCTTCAACATGTCATTTTCATAGCTAAGTCTTGTGTTCTCATTTGCTGCATCACTTAGTCTTCTGGTCAATTCTTCTTCATTCTTCTTTCTGTCCTCAATCTCTTTGCAAAATCTCATAGTCATATCCCACATTTCATTTTTTGTTGTCATGATCTCTTGTTTCAACTTGCTTATCATATCATTAAGTGATTCCTTTTCATCATTCTCATTTTGCAATTTTTCACAAAGTTCTCTTCTCTTATTTCTTGTAACAGTAAGATTTTCTTGAAGTGTCTGAATGATATCTCGAGCTGCTTTTAAATCATCTTCTAATTTGATATTTTTCAACTTCTCTGCATCATAGTTAGTAAGAGCTCCTTCAAGTTGCTTCATTAGATTTTCCATTTTTACCGATGTCAAGATCTTCCTCAAGCTATTAGGCTACTGAAAATAGAGGACCAAGCTCTGATACCAATTGTTAGGGTTCCCACAGATACTGAGAGGGGGGGGGGGGGTGAATCAGTATTTGACCGATATTCAAATTTTCTTAAGGTAAAACATGCAGAACATAAAGTAACAGTGTACCGATATGCAAGAATTAATGTAATAAATAGAATAAAAAACATCCACATGAAAAGAACACCGTAACATAAGATGTTTGACGAGGAAACCCAGTGTGGGAAAAACCTCGGTGGGATTTGTGACCCACAATATTCACTTACTGGCCAATAAGAGAATATTACTTACAATAGGGGCCTACACATGCAAGAAGGCCAATTGCCTAGAGCACACTACCTAGTGAGAAGTCACACTGACTTACAATAAGGATTAAACTAATCCAATGATCTGTACTGCTTTATAATAGCATCTCCAATGCCAGATTTAGTACCGGTTCTTTCTATGTTCCTTACATATACCCTTGACCTATAATTTGCACATTAGGTCTATCTAATAATTTTATTTATGCTCGCATACCTATCCCTACAAATTTCTATAATGATCTCTTTTATATACAAGAGTCATTTTACAATTTTCCAAGTTGGCTTGCAATAATAATCAAAATATTACATATCAAAAATCCTGTCATACATCTTTTATTCTGTGCCGGTGTCGGTGCTGGTGTAAAGTGGTTTTGCTAATGTCGGTGCACTGTCTTTCTTGAATATTGCTTTGCCGTTAGAATGTCTTGCCGGTGCCATAGGATTGCAAGGTTGCCATCAATGACAAAACCTTCAATCGCACACAATGTCTCATTGGAGTTTCCATATGCCAACAGTAACAACTCATCTCAACACACTGATCAAACCAACTTACTTAATCTGACTACAATAGAGGAATATGTTGACATCAATGACAACAACACATTTCAACAAACTTCTCAACAATATCCAGCACATGCAAATAGACCAGAACCAAGACAAAAAAATTAAACTAGAAATTAAATTTTGACAATTGACATTTACTACCCAATCAAAGTCGATATAGCCTACTATCTGTGAAACTATTCCAAAATGATTAGTGTCATGGATATACTATAAAATATGCTTTAATACCTTCTAATGGATCTCATGAGGGTCATGTGAAAATTGAAAGAGAATTCCAGCAACAAAGGTGGTATTAGGATAAGTTTGGGTCAAATAAAAAAGACCACCAACTATTATACAAAGTAGCATCAAGACTAGGTGTTGTGTAAGTTTAGTCAAAATGAAACCATAATGAAGTGTGTAGGTGTGAGAATACAATCACTCATTTAAATTTTTTGAATCAATTCAATCAAATACTTCTTATATATGGAAATCACCTTAGTAGACTAAATAACCTGAAGATTGAGGAAATAATTCAAGAGCCCAAGATTTGTCATGTGAAAATACGTTATCAAACTCTACTGGATATCATAAAGCATGGATGATGAGCTAATAGTGAGAATCAAATCATCATAATATAAACTAGTATCAAAAGATTACATCCATACCTATAGATATAAACTGTGTGATCAAAGTAATAATGTGTAAAACTAGATGAAAGCAAGAAACCATCAACCATCTCATACCAAGCCCTATGGACTTGTTTGAGACCATATAAAGAATGTTGTAACTTGTAAAAAAGTGAAGACTCATGGATGAAACCTGGAGGTTACTCCATATAGATCTCCTCATGAAGATCATGATGTATAAAGGCACTCTTCACATAAATCTATTACATTGGATCCATCTTGGCTACAAGGGAAAGTGTATAAGAGTAGTTAGTAACCTCAACCAATGAAAACCCCTTAGCTACAAGATGTGCCTTATACCTCTCAATGGAACCTTTAGCTACATACTTGATGTATTTCACCCATGTGCATCAACCATATTTATTACAACAAGAAGAGAAACTATCACATCTATTATTCTTTATTAATGAAGAAAACTTGTCTTCCATAGAACTATCCCACTTTGGAATATAAAAAGCATCTAAAAAATTCCACAGATTTATAAATATAACATGACCTAAAAGATTGGTCTCAAAGGTCTATGGACAAGTGCATCAAGAGGATGTAGGATCATCAATTAAAGAACTAGCCTGCTTAGCAACACCCATAGACCACTTGGGCACAACATGAGTAGGATGAGGTGGAAGTGTTGGAGGTAGTGGAAATGGTGAAGGTGGTAGATTAGACCATCATCTGACTTATCCTCAAGTGCTAAGGTGTGATCATGAAATGAAGAATATAGAGTAGTTAGTGAGGAAGAAGAAGTATTTGGAGGATCAATTTATCTAAAATACTCATAAACCTGGACATCCCTAGTGGTAGGATCAAACATGATGCAGTCAAGGAAGGGAGATCCAATGAAGGATAGCCCATCCTTGTAGCCTAACACAAAAACCATGCAAGATATACTAGTAACAAGATACCATAAATAGTAGAAAGAACAATCGGTAACAAGATAGAATACATAACTGGTAAACAATATGAACAATTCTTATTACAATATGAAGAATTACACATGCCATATGCTAGATTGTAGCCCAGGATTATAGAACAACTCTTCCAAATTAGATCTATGATTCACAGATCATCTTCTCAATAATTCATCATTTAGTAACAACTTCCACTGATCTGCATTGATCCAGACCTCAGCCATCCCGGATTCAGTCTTCCTAGACCAAAATCTCATCGGAATCTGTTGGAGTTGAGAAAATACAACACCACAGGAGCCCAAATGATCTCTGCAAGCTGAAAAACCTGTTACAAGGAGAAGCAAGGAAGCAAATCATAGAAGAAAGAAATACACAGAAAATATGCTTAAAAAGAGAGACTTCAATATTCACAAAATGTGTAATGTAAAAAAACTTCTTCTTCATACAATGAAAAGAATGAACTTAACCTTTAATAGGTCAAGAAACCCTAAAAGGGCAAACCTAGGTTTGGACATAATAATTAATAAAATAATTAATTATTATGCACCTAAAGTTAGCTTAAGTGTAAAAGAGATAAAGGGAACTTAAATAATTAAACAAATATTGCTTAATTAATCGAGTAAATACCCGAATACTCTAACGCCCCCCCTTAAGCTAGACTTAGGGAGAAGCTAAAACCTAGAATAGCTACTGAAAGCAATAAAGATGGGTCCCGACAACAAGGCCTAATCATGTACCCACATACAATGAAATCTCTATGAACTAGAAAAATAGAGAAAACCACATGGGAAAAAACTCTACTCCAAAAAGAGATGGAAAAGAACACCATTGAAGCATGAAGAACCTGCAAACTCTGTCGAAGAATAACTGTTGATCTGAAGAACCTCCACTGAAATAGAACATGACTAGGTAGAGAAGACTATAATTTGTATGAGTGCCCTCAAATGACACTACTCGAATTAGAAGGCAAACAAGGCAAACAACTAAAATCGAAGATACATATGGCATGAAAACACCAAAGCCTGAAGAGTTGATCAATCAAACCACAGAAGCATTAGAACCAACAGGACAAACCTCCCCATAATGCAAAAGAGGGAGAGGGATAGGAACACTAAAAAGAACAGTCAAGAAGAACTGCATGACGAAGAACCAGGAACATCAAAGGTGCTGAGAAAAGTATAGGGTGTCATGGAAGGAACACTCACTGGACAAAGGAAGATGGCAAACAATAGGCAAACATCAACCTCCTCATGACACTTTATCAATAGTGCATGTACAACAAGGCACAAGATGTGCAAGATCCTAAGTAAACAATGCATGATGGCACTTTATCTCAGTGCGTTTGCATAAATACAATGCTACAATAATAAGAAGACTGGAAATAGAAAGGAGAACCAAAATAGAGACATCCTACCTAGAGAAGAGATCCCAAGACTTAAAACAACCAAGATATCCACTAGAGTGCTGAAAAGAAAACAATTGAATAAAATATGCATGGAGCAGAATCTGGAAATAAAACTCATATGGCTAGAAATTACATAGTAAACGCTTTCCAAAAATATAAACTTTTTGAAAAATGGAGTTCGAATGCCCATTTTACGTCCCCTGGAGTGCAAAAAAGAGACCTCACTTTGACTGAAAAAAAATAGTCAAACAACAAAATTGGAAAAAATTACCACATGACGAGGTTCGGCTCAAAACCAACTTTCCGATGCCTATTCATTTTTGAAAAAATGACTCTGTATGCCCAAGATATGGCCAAAACATCAAACCCCCCTTCAAAACAAGAGGAAGGGGTAGTCTGGTGGTTGAAGGGGCGGAGGTGGCTAGTGAGAGGTGCATGAGTGGTGGCCGGGTAGAGCTCCGGTGGTCGGGGGTTGCAGCGGTGGCCGGGTGGCTATTTTTGGAGGGGATTGTAGTTTTCCGATGGGGGCCACAGGGAGGCTGGCGGCGGCGAGGCGCAGGGAGGCTAATGGTGGCGGAGCTAAGCCGGGCGGCAGGGGCCACAAGGAGGCCGGCGGTGGTGGGGCTAGCAGTGGTGGTGGGTTAGGGGCTGAGCATGGTGGCAGGGCCAGGAGTGACAGCGGCAGGGGCCACAGGGAGCTGCCGAAGGGAGCAAGGCTGTCGAGGGCCGGAGAGAGCTGTCAACGGGGGTTGGAAGCAGGGCCGATAGGGTGCAGGTGAGCCAGGGTTGGTAGGGGGCTGGACTAATAGGTCTGGTTGTCGTATGGCGGTTGGACTATCAGCCCGGTACCCTGCATAGAAACCCCCCCCAAAATTTTTTTTTAAAAAATTTTTTTTACAAAAAATCAAATTTCGGCCTGCATGTCGTAAAAATCAACTCCAAAAGAATCAATATACAAATCTAAGATCCATAGATCTTCTGCTCGATGAATAGTTCTCTAGTAATAGTCTGCACTATTCTACACTGATCTAGACTTCAGCTATCCCGACTTTCGTCTCCTTGGACCAGAATCTCTCCGGAAACTACATCTTCCTTGATCTCAAACTTTAGTCTTTGATCTTCTATCTTCCATCTTCTCAAATGATTTGCAAACCTCCATTTATACCATCCGCAAATAATAACAACTTAATCAAGTCAGCCTAAAGACCAATCGGTTCATGAAACATGCAACGGTAACATGTCGGCTCAAATCACTAAGAACAACTCCAAAATGCATAAAACAATGCACAGTCCTCCAAGAACATAAAAATAATCAAGGAACATAAATCCATGATCCACAAGTAATAGAGATCAACCACAACCTAATCCAACTTCACTCAACACATTGCCAGACTAACCGATAATAACATATCAACTTGGCCAATACCAAAATCGATAACTCAGCAGGATTAAATCCAAATACAATGAAACTTGAACATGACAAAGACCACAAACTCAAGGGAATAAATCCAAAACCATAACACTAAAATCTCAAACATGAAGAAATACCATGACCTCCAAGAAATTCCACTGAAAACTACTCAACCGATAAGAACTAGACCGATGCTCCTGCATCAGACTCTCGGGGTTAATTGAAAAGTGAGTCCCATCACTTGATCTGGTTCGACAATTTGAACAAGTCCACATGTCACCTCAACTTCCTCTCCAAGCAACTGGTGCATAACCAAATCTTCCTCCAACAACAGGCTTACAAACGAGCTCTGATACCACTTGATGCAGTCAAGGAAGGGAGATCCAATAAAGGACAACCCATCCTTGCAACCTAACACAAAAACCATGTAAGATATATTGGTAACCGGTAACAAGATACCAGAAATAGTAGAAAGAACAATCAATAACAAGATGCCAGAAATAGCAGAAAGAACAATCGGTAACAAGAAAAAATACATAATTGGTAACCAATATGAACAATTATTATTATAGTCTGAAGAATTACACATGCCACATGCTGGACCGCAGCCCAAGATTACAAAAAAACTCTTACAACTTAGATCTATGATTCACATATCATTTTCTCAACAATTCATCATTCGGTAACAACTTCCACTATTTTGCACTGATCCAGACTTCAGCCATCCTGACTTCAATCTTCCTGGACCAGAATCTCACTGAAATTAATATACAAATCTAAGATCCATAGATCTTCTGCTTGATGAATAGGTCTCTGGTAATAGTTTGCACTGTTCTACACTAATCCAGACTTCAACCTGTAGACACCCAAAATTGTCATGATTAATTAAATAAATATTTTATTTATTTAATTATCTAAGCCTAATTCTTCTATTAATTAAATAAATCTTTATTTATTTAAATTAATTCATTTATCCTCTTCTAGCCTTATTTCTCATTTAAATAAATACATTTATTTATTTAAATTACCCTTTCCTAAATTAAATAAATATTTTATTTATTTAATTGTCCTATTTCTTCTATTAATTAAATAAATCTTTATTTATTTAATTAATTCATTATCTTTTTCTACACATGACACATGTCATTCATCTCTTAATTCCTACACTTTCATTATTTTGGTATTTCTTATACCTACCCTCTAATCCTAGCCGACCTCTCTTTTTACACCTCTCAATCTTAACCCTCCATTTCATATTGTGTCTTCTATTTAAGAAGATGCTTTCTTCATTGTCAAACCCTAATGACCCTAATCACTCATACTAATGATCACTTGGCTACACTACGATCCTACTTGCAACCACATTCTGTTCTTTGTTGAGCTCTTGTGCATACAAAAATCTGAGAGCAAATATATATCAAGCAAGATCAATGGAGATAGGAAGAATGGAGATCAAAACCCTATTGGATATGTGATTGGTATAATCTTTGTGATTTTGAATTATTTGCATTGTCTTAGGTAATCTTCATATGTTATGGTGGATCTTTGTTCATTGTTAGGCTAGGGTTTTGTGTTTGGATTCATTTAGCCTTTCAATATTGTTATTATTGTTATCCATTTTCACCATACACACAACCATCCCAACTTTCATCTCCCTAGACCAAAATCTCTAAAGAAACTACATCTTCCTTGATCTCAAACTTCAGTCTTCGATCTTCTATCTTCTCAAATGATTCACAAACCTCAATTTATACCATCCGCAAATAATAACAACTTAATCAAGTCGACCCAAAGACCAATCGGTTCATGAAACGTGTAATGGTAACATGTCGACTCAAATCACTAAGAACAACTCCAAAATACATAAAACAATGTGTGGTCCTCCAGAAACATCAAAAAAGACTCAAGAAACATAAATCCATGATCCACAAGTCACGGAGATCAACCACAACCCAATCCAACTTCGCTCAACACACTACCAGACTAACTGGTAAGAACATATCAACCGGGCCAATATTGGAATTGATAACTTAGGTCTTCTTTTGATAGTTAAATATTCTCCTATTCCTCTTGGAACAAATAATTTGGCAGAAGCTCTTGCCCTATTATATGGACTGACATTGGCAAAAAAACTAAGGTTCTCTAGGATCCATGTAGAAGGAGACTCTTCTATTATAGGAAAGTTTGCATCTCCATATGTTCATTTAACTAGAGAATTTCCTACATTTTAAATCAAGCATGGTTGTTACTAGATTCGTTTGAAGAATTTTGCATCTCTCACATATTCAGGGAAGGTAATAGAGTAGTAGATGTCTTAGCAGATTTGGGTTGTGACAAGCTAGAAGTGGATTCTTCACTTTCAAATTTTAATATGGAAAATTTTCCTCAACTAGAAAACATTGTCAATGCTGAAAAAATAAATATTTAGATGGATGGCACACTTTCCATTTTATTATTCTAGATCTCTGTAGGATGGATTAACCTTTTGTTTTTTCACAAGCAATCAGATAGTGATTATTCTCAATTCGCAACATGTTGATTTAAATATTGGCACCTCACCTCACGAGCCTATAGACATATGCCATGTTCACCTTTATTACATCGAGCAACTTGTTCTTTCATCCCTCTTCCTTGTTGGCAGTATGATGGTGGCCTAACTGGTGAATGCCACTCTTTCATTCATACGCCTTGTTGGTAGTATGATGGCAGCCTATCCTATGAGTCTCATGAGATCAATGTTATTTCCTCTTTTGATCTCACACATGCAGCAACACCTGCTACTTTGTAATATAATTACAAAACCTAGCTTCACACATGTCATTCAAACTGGTTAATCATTTAACATCATATGGAGAATTTTTAATGATTTTGATAGGGAATGTTATTTTCAAGATAGTCACTGTTTATTGCCGAATGTCGATACTTCACTTGCATTTTTCTTCTATAGCTTGCTTTGTTTTGATGCACAATGGAATTTTCTCCGTGAAATTTCAGAGTGCCCTTGAAAGTTTCTGCTTGGGAGATGTCGCTTGAGGATCCTATCACAGAGGACCAATTAGGAATCACCTTCAACATCTCTTGTCAAAATTGTAAACGTATTATTTAGAGAATTATTGGTGAAGAAATCCTTTATCTGCAGGATAAAAGGTTTATTTTTCCCTCCCAACTAGTTTCTATCTTCCTTTCTAATGTAGTTTATGTGTTGTAGTCATGGGTCCCCTTAAAAAACATCGTCCATAAAATGGTTAGGGTAGATTTTTTGGATGATAAATAACTTTTGGAAGCCATTCGCTAGTATGATCTTTGGAACGCTCAAGCAAAAGTTGGAGGTTTATTCCCTAGGCATTTCTTGCTCAACCATGATGAATTTCCCCCAATCTTTGATAGTATGAAGTGGTCACTCTCTCTACAAAATGTAAGACCTTTCCAGATAGTTGTCCGCAATGTTGGTAGAGGTTTAAGTTCATATTTAAAAAGCCAAATTTTATCGAAGATACATGGCATACTAGCAATCTTAGGCCATGAGTATGGTCAAATAGAGTCCTCTATTCTCTTTCCACCATTTCTAGTGGGTAATGAAGCCTTGATGCAAGTTAACCGAGTCTCTCCACCTTAGAGGCTCAAACTCGACCAAGTTAACGAGATTCATCATTCACTGATTGAAGGTCTAGTAAATTCTTTTTCTGCATTAAGTGTTGGAGAAGGCTCATTCTTGGGCTCACAGCCTATGGAGGAGTAATCTTGGTTTTTCAGATAGTTTCTGGTTTACATTTTATGCCTATTCTTAGCTTTGTTCGGTAGCCAAATTTTGCTAAGTATGAAGAAGGGAGTTGATATTTGTAAATATACATTATGTAATAATTACTAAATATGTGGTGCTTTTACTATGGTCTTAGAATGGTATATTTAGGTTGATTAACTAATGATAAGTATTGAATTTTAATGTTTGGACTATGTTAGTCCTTGGATATTCTGTTATTTTTTGTAGTACTCGAGTAAAACTTTGATCATCATCTAGGTTTCTTCGGATGTAGCATACTTCTATATAGCTAGGTATGCAGTTTTCACCCTTAGTGATGGCCTCCTTTTATACATTACAATCTTGAGCGAGGAATGGAGGTTTTCTTAGTTGGTTCTTTCTTCTAGAAGCTCTTGAACTAGTCTATTATTATATAATATATATATTTGTGGCTTGTCCACTTTTGCCAAAAAATAATAATAGTTAATGCTCCACAAAATGACTCAACCAATGAAAATCATATAATTTAGACCCATGATTAGCTCTTCCTAATGAAATAATGCTCTCTAGATACAAACAAAACTATATACAAAGGAAGTGGGACTCCAGACCCCCAAGGACAGTTTCCTTCACTCCAAGCAACTGGCACAATACAATATAGAAAGGTGATGCTAAAGATTTAGTGAATATGTTTGCAACCTATTCCTCAACATGAATGTACTCTAAGGATAGAACATCATCATGGATAAGTTATTGAATGAAGTGAGTATGAATATCAACATTCTTTATTTATTGATGCTCAACTAGGTTATGTGAAATATGAATGGCTTTTTGGTTATCACACCAAAGTATATTAGGATGATTTGGGGGATGACCAAAATCTATCAATTTTTTTGAAGCCATAGTACCTCCTAGGTATAAATAACTATTTAGGGTATGTGCATGATCATGAGGAGCCAAAGTAGGGCTTTAAGTGGTGATGAAAATTCAGAAAAATGAAGTTAGGCAACTTGACATGAAAATTTGAATAGGTTATCAACATAATTTTAAAAAAATATAAGAAAAAAATTTGTAGCAAATTGAATGCAGTTTCTAAGCTACTAGTTATTTTCTAAACAAATTTAAATCCATTAGTTGAAAAATTCAAATTTCAATGCTTTAGTACTAAAATTTTCAAGAAAAATATAAAAAGAAAGTGTATGTATAACCAACCTAAGTACAAGAAAAACATAATATGGTTTTATGCCTTAAGTAGAGGACACATGCCTGAACATGACACATATTTTTTTGTAATTTTTTGATAAGTAAATAATTAGTATGATTTTTTTACTAAAAAAAATTAAAAAATTAAAAAATTGTATGTTTGGCCATTGTAACTTAGTCAAAAATTGAAGAAATTCAATTTTTGTTTTTTAATCCTTTAATATGCGAAGCATAGAATGTGGTGCATATTTTGGATTTGAAAAATATGAAACCATTTGAGAGTTATAAATGTTTTTCAATCAGCCTATCAATTAGGACTTTAGTCCAAATGTATGTCAAAAATTAATAATAATTATTTATTAAATTCAAAATAAGGCAAAATTTAAATTGGCGGAAATTTGACAATTTCCTTAAAACACTCTTTTCGTTTCATTAATTTCAGGTAAAAAAAAGTTGTCAGCCACATGGGTGAAGTTTGGAAAACCAAGGAATTCTTGCAAACAAATTTTTTGTGTTGACTTTCTAGGTTTGGCATGACCAAGGGAAATTCCAAGGCAAATCCCAAAGCAACAAGTTGTGTCAGAGAAAATGGATATCGGTTTCCATATATGATATCCATTAATAACAAATATTGGTTATTCTATCTGATATTTATTAATAACTAATATTCAATGTGTAATCCAATATCTATTAATTCTATGTTTTTTTAATTGTTGGTTAGTTTATTTATTATAAATAATTTGTTATTTAAACTAAATATTTTGACAATTAATTTTTTAGTATATAATGTATAATTTTTTATACTCTTATATAATTATATGTAATATTTAATATTAATATATATTATATATAAACATATATATTTATAAATATTATACATATGCTTGATATAATATTTTATATTAAATAAATCATGTTTCCTTCTATCCCTCTTCTACTCCCCCTCTTGGACACATTCTCCCTTTGTCTACAAGTCTACCTCCCCTACTATCTCTCCCACCTTACACCTGTCTATACCCAACTCTCTCTCTCTCTCTCTCTCTCTCTCTCTCTCTCTCTCTCTCTCTCTCTCTCTCTCTCTCTCTCTCTCTCATTCTCTCTTCCCCCTAATTACCTTGCCTCTCTCTAGCCTCTCTCCTTGTCTCCCTTTGTTGATACTATGTGTTGAAATATGTGGTGATCAGAATATAAAAATTGAGAGAAAAATACCAACATACCAATGAGACTTTTGATTGCAAAGATTAACTAAATTTAAACTAATATAAGCAAGTTAACTTCCCAATATGTGTCTCATTGATCTTTATCTCATAGGATCCCAGAAGTCAATGTTTTGCTCTCAGATCATTGAGAAAATGACTTAGGAATGACAACTCCAAGAATGAGTGATATTGTGATCTATATGCATGAATGCATTCTAATATCTATATGATATGTTCAAAACCATGGTATTAAGCTAGGATGAAGATAATGATATGATAAAGATATTAACAAGTAAACTACCCTAACATGAATATGTTATGATATGAAATGCTTCTTAATGCTAAAATGTCATCCTAACAAAGAGAGGCTAAAATGCTTGATATAATTAGAATATAATGTAGATGCATGAAACTTGGATATGGATAATGATGAAAGTGAGTCCTATTTATAGGAAAAATAGGGAAATGAATGGTTAAGATTGAATAATCTTAACAAGGGCTAGGATTGAAATATATTCAATCCATGTTTATAATTTTCACCAATGAAATGGTGACAATTGTCAACAAGAGGTGGCTTGAGAGGGGATGCAAGAGGCATTAAATGTTTGAGAAGACATGAGGGTCACTCTAGGAGAGTTTGGTTAGGGTTAGGTTAGGGTTAACTAGAGGATAAAGCTTTTACTTAAAGGGTAAACCCTTGTGCAAGGTTTAATAGGATAACTAGGCTCAAAGCAATGAGTGCTTGATGAGACCCCTGGGTTAGATGAGGGTTGAGTTAGAGAGAAAGTCTCTAATCATGTGGTAAGGTCGAGTTAACCATTAATGGTTTGGGAGACTTTTGGAGAAAAATTTGTAAGAGCCTTACAAATTTGGGGAACTCAACAAGTTAACTTGTTGAAGAGATAAAGTCTTTAATGCATTTAGAAGACTTTCTTCCAAATTTGATAAGTGAATTCCCTAAATTTAGGAATGTAATATGATTGGATTAATTAAGGCTAATTAATTGAGATTAGAGAGGTTCTATAAGAATGATTAAGAGGTTAAGGGAAAATTTAGGAGAATGCAAGTGGGGGGAGATTTCTGATTTATTTTTTAAATAAAGTGATTTATTCCAAAAAGGTGGATGACAACTTGCAAATTTGAAGATATTTAAATAAATTTGATTTATTTAAATTGGAGAGGGTTTTTAATTAAAATGTATTTAATTAAATAAAGTGATTTATTTAATTAAAGGGTTGGATGTGGCTAGATAAATTTAATTAAATAAATTGAATAATTTATTTAATCAAATAGTTGAAAGTGAGGGAATTAATTAAATAAGATTTAATTAATAGAGGAATGTGGTTTTATTTATTTAATTGGATGGTCAGATTTATATGTCTACATTTTGCCCCTCCTTGAAGTGACGTGTGTGCACATGTTGATTCAAATAAAACTCGCTCGATATGTCACCAATTTTTTTTATTTTGATGTCATTGCCAAATTTTTTGATATAATGCTCTAGATATGAATACTGATACTTGATATGAAGTTGATATGATGATGATGCCCCCTTGAGAGATCGTTCATGCATTAAAGGCATGAATGATCTCTTGAAAGAAGAAGAATATTATATAAAAGATATAAGAGTGGATAGTTGATGACATGCATGGGTTTGATTGGATTGATAAGATTGATTGGAATGAGATAAAGTCTGGTTTCAGGAATGACATCTCCTATATAAGACAAAGATGATCAAAACGTCTGGTTTCAAGAATGATATATCCTGTATAAGACATGATCAAAACGTCTGGTTTCAGGAAAGATACATCCTGTATAAGACATGATAGATGATAGTACGACTGGTTTCAGGAAAGATACATCTTGTATAAGATATGATAGATGATAATTGGATGAATGATGAAGAAATAAAAGTGAAGAATGATCCCATGATGATGCGATAGATATGCATATGATGGATGTAATGATGAATGCAACTAAATGATGATGATGATGATGATGATATGAAACTAAATGCCATGATTAAATGATATGCAACTAAATGTAATGATATGCAACTAGATGCAATTGTAGTCATCCTGTCGATCAAATTTGTTGTTCTCTTATAATCATTGAGCCTTTGATATGTTGAAATTTGATGCAAGAATCATGGTATAATTGAACTATAATGACCTGAGTATAACTTACATGGAGTTTGATATTGCAAGATGAAACAAGCATTGAGGTATAATTGAACCAAGATAACTTGAGTGTTGCTTGCATAAAAAGACAAGAGTTAACCTTTGTCCTATACAAATCTGAAGTGTCCTCACTGATATATTACTTGATCACGTATTAAGACAAACTTGCACAGTAAAAGGATTCACTCACAAATAGCAAACAAAGAAAATATCACACTCCTTCCTTGCTACTCTAGTTTTAAGACATCTTTGAGTCGCTTAGGAGATATGATAACAAATATTTAAAAAACACCATGATAGACATGCATGCTATGTTATGTATTTTGTCAGATAAAACATCTTGCAAGTAGATCTTTGTTTAGTTTTCTTAGTTCTTAGTATTGATAGTTCTGAAAGTTGTTTTTGTTCAAAATGTATCTATTTTGATGGTTATCTACTTTTTAAAAAATTCTAAAAGGTGAGATGCCCCCAACAAAGTTAGGATTTTTCCCCTAGCTTTAGACACTAATTTAGATATGGATATATACATTGATCACCAAGCCATGGTGAGATATGATGTGGATATCTATTATGTGTTAGGATTGGTGATAGTCCCAAAGATACTGAGAGGGGGGGGGGGGGGTAAATCAATATCTAACCGATTATATGATTTTCTGACCTTATTAAGTATTTTACATTCCAAAACAATGTACTGGTAAACAAGAATTAATGCAGTAAATATGAACAGTAAAGACAACATAGAAAGAACACCATAACACAAGATTTTTGGTGAGGAAACCCAGTGTGGGAAAAACCTTGGTGGGATTTGCGACCCACAATATTCACTCACTAGCCAATGAATGGATATTACTTACAAGAGGGGCCTGCATATGCAGGAAGGCCAACTGCCTAGAGCTCACTGCTCAAATACAAAAAGGAAGTCTCACTGACTTACAAAATGGATTATGAGAATCCAATATAATGTACTGCTACAAAACAACATCTGCTATGCCAGGTTCAGTGCCATTTAAGCTCATACAATAACCATAAACCCTTCTACAAAATTTGCCTTAATATTCACTCTACATATCCATCATATCTATCCTTTATCATGTATCTCTCAAAATGATCTACAAGATCTCATACTTATATATGAGTCTTATTACAACATGCCATGTCAGCTTACAAAAAGATATTACAATTAATTACAGAATACAATGATCAAAATCCTGTCAGTTAGGGTGCCGATAAACATTATTGTCGTTGCCAATGAACTATTTGTCGGTGTAGAGTTTGTCGGTGTCGGTGTCATAAGATTGTAAGGTTGCCATCAATGACAACACCTTCAATCACCTTTAACTACCATTAGAGTGTGCAATACCAACAATCTCCTCCTTTGGCATTGATGGCAACACTCATGAGAAAAATCCAAAAATATTACTGAAATTGTGTGCTCCCCCTAAGCAGATGATCTCTTCTGCAAGTCATTTTTCTCAGTTCTACTTGTCCCCCTTTGACATCAATGACAGAGATTGTCAAAAATCTATCAAATGAGTGTAGTTTTCAGCTAGAACCTTGTAACTAGTTGGTTACAATTTGGAATAAGTCTTCTAACACCAAGTTCAAACTTTGAGTAAACCTGTTGCTATCCTTCAATGCTGCCTTTGTTCTTTGAATTGTACCGGTGAGATGATGCATTTGCTCTTCCGGTGTCTTTTGTCCTAGAATAAGTGCCTCAGAGATCTCTTTTTGTAGAGAGATGAGGTTATCCAATATTGGACTGAGTCTACATTTAAGCTCTTTCGCTTTTCCCTTTATTCTTTCCTTTTCCTTCTCTAGCTTCTCAAGCTTCTCTTCAAATCTAGTAATTTCTTGTTCAATAACTGATATTGGTTCAGATGAACCAATGATATTGTCATCAGGAAGGCTCACTACCTTAAAAATCATTTACAATGAGGAATTACAATTATTGAACTCCAAAATAGCATCAATCAATGCCTGAATGAGTTCTGGTTAAATACAAAAACTTTGACTGTATCTGCTCTGCAACAATACTCTTTTTTCCATCTCAGTCAGCTACCGGATCAAGAATGCACATATGGAATTGTGCCAAAAGGATTTATCGATCACAACTCACTAAATATCACATCATACCACACATCAAAAAGATCTTATACACCGGTCTTATATATCCGCAATCACAAAATAAATAATTATCAAGTTAGCCTGTAATGTAACGTGTAATCATGAGTCGTCTTGAACCGGATCATCAAAACACATGCGGATCACCCAAATGATGATAAAAATATTTCTATAAGTTGGCTCTATCATCCCATGCATGAATTTCATGCACGAATTTGGCCACCGCAATCACCGGTAAGCTTTTGGACAAAAACTTCTCTTCTTAGCTTGAATTAGTGAAGTCAAATTATCGGCTACAGGACCACTTCTTCGAAAACTATAGCTACTCGATATGATTCTCATGAAGAGTTTCCATCAATAACGACCCTAAACCATTAATCAAGAATCAATATCCATCAGATGAGTGTCAATTGCCAATAATTGGATGTATGGAGAGATTATTGGGATAATGTGCGAATATGTGTTTGGATTGACTGAGTAATGTGTTGTCATTGATGTCAACATATTCCTCTATATGTTCCATTGTTGCAGTCAGAATAAGTGAGTTAGTTTGGCTAGTGTATTGCAGATGAGTTGTTGTAGATTAAAGGGTTTTTAGATAAGTATCTCAAGTTTATTCAGCTCAAGTTTCAGAGGTTTGCATGGAGATTTGATCAAGTTATGAGATCCAGTATTGCAGTTGTTTTTTCAGTTGTTCGATGTTGATTAGTTTTCTGGATTTTTCTTTTCATTGCTCCACGTTACAATATATTTATTTGTAGATTTGGTAGTGTTTGGGATGTTTTTCTATGTCCTTAATTCAAATGGTTTGTGATTTGGAGGTCCACAAGTGAATCTTTTAGTTTGACAGATAGTTTAGTTAGTGTTCTTGAAGTTCGGTATAATGATGATGAAGATTCTAGTAAGTGGTGTTGGTGTGGTTGTTTCTATTGTAATTCATGATGCTTGTGGATGTTTCTAGATCATGTCCTATTTGTGTAGATGGTCTGCATTGATGGTTGTGCTTGTTATTGATGATTTTCCTTGATCTCGTGGTGTTCTTTATGTTCTTGGCTGACATGATGATTGTAGCATGTTGCAGATGTTCAAGGCATAATTCTTAGAAGTGTTTCATGTTTGAGGTGTTGGTTTAGGTCCATAATATGTCTTAGTTGACATTGTTTTGTTCTGCATGTAATATTGTAGCTTGTATGGTTATATCTTCAAGTAATTTGTGATGTGTGTTGAGCCGATCTTGAAAGATAGGTTGATGATATGTATAAATAAATGTAATACTCATGTGAGAGAGGTGTTTGTGTGAGAATAATGATTTTATCTTTCAAAAGGAATGAAGTGGTGTGAAGAAGTGTGAAGAAGTGTGAAGAGCATAATATGTGTTATGTGCTTAATTGGAACTGTAACCAGGCATGAGGAGATGCTATTCAATCAATTCATGATCTTCCAGATGTAATCTAGATTTTTTTGTAAGACAATGAGTCTTCCCAGGGTTGTAGCCCTTATTATTATTGTTTTTGAGTAGTGAGCTCTTGACAGTATGCTTGAATGCATGTGCATTCCCCATTGTAATATTTCATATACTTCTAACAGGGTATCATTATAATGTGGCTAGGTTCCCATCGTGGTTTTTACCTTGACCAGGTTTTCCATGTAAAAAATATTGGTGTTATGTGTGTTATTGATGCGGTGTCGATTTATGATTTCACTGTTATTGATTAAATCTGAAATTGTGTTTAAGTAGTGATTTTGAGAAAACTGCTTCACCTCTCACTTTTTTGCCTTGTTGTCACCAATTAGTATTAGAGCAGGTTCCTCCGAAGAAGCTTGATCACTTGACGTGATTTGAGATGACAACTTATAAGAAGGATAGTCCAAGATTTGATGAAACAAACTACACTCTTTGGAAAATCCAGATGGAGTGTCACTTGAGATGCATTGGTGATGATTACTAGAAGATTACTAAAAATGTGTATAACATTCCTCAGAATGGTCCTACAACTCTGGATGAGATTAAGAAAGTTGAATACAATATTAGAGCTAAAGAAGTATTATTGAGTACCTTGACTCATTCTAAAATGACAAATGTGATGGATTGCAGACTACTCATGAGATCTGGAAGAAGTTGGAAACTTTATATGAAGGTGACAATCATGTGAAGATTTCCAAGTTGCAAAGCTTGAAAGGAAAGTATGAATTGCTGAATATGGGTGAAGATGAGAACATTACTACTTTTATGTAGAAAGTGAATGAGATTTTGTGCAATATCAGATGTGTCGGTGGAGTATTAGAAGAATCATATATTGTTGCTAAAGTGTTGAGATCCTTGCCTCCTACTTACAAGCACAAGATTGTTTCTATTGAGGAGATCTGGATCGTGACTAATGTGACTAGAGACATGTTGATTGGAAAACTTGTTGTCTTTGAATTGAGTGAGTTTGGTGACTCTCTTTCTATTCTTAAGACAAAATCTGCATTCAAAGTTACTGTTCTTGAAAAATATGATCCGGGAGAAGGTTCTTCAAGAAGGGTATCCAGATATGTGAAAAAGATGAAGAAAATGGAAGAATTGGAGTGAGAGCTTGAGAATATTGAAGCATTTATTGCCAGGATATTGCCTAAAGGAGCTGGTAAGTATGATGGGAAATCACTTCTTATATTATTTTCATGTAATAAAATAAGACATTTTGCTTCAAGGTGTTTGGAAAGAGTTCCTAAGAAACAATAAATGCCTAAATATCAAAAGAAATGTTATTATGTTGTTGATGAAGGTGTTAAATGATGAATATGAGAAAGGAAATTTAGGTGATGATGAATGGGTATTTATTGCTATCAAGGAAGATGGTCTAGTACCTACTGATTATGCTAGGTGCATTAGTGAGGAGAAAGATTTGGCTGCTAAAGTTGAAGAGAAAGATGAATAGGTAATTGATAGTGGTTGCTCTCACCATATGACAGGTGATAAGAGTAAGTTTGTGAGTATGGTAAAGTATGATGGTGGTGTAGTAAGATTTGGTGATGACAAAGCTAGTATAATTTGTGGTAGAGGTTCCATTTCTCTTGATGGTAAGCACAATATTGATGATGTCTTATATGTAGAAGGTCTAAAACATAATCTTTTGAGTGTTGGATAGTGGTTGACAAGGGATATGATTTACAATTCAAGAATGACAAGTGAAGAATCTTAGGTGGTTCTGGAATTGAGATTGCATTAGGGACAAAGTCTAAAGGTAATATCTTTCACTTGAATGGTGGTGGTAAAATTTGTTTGATTTCTCATATTAATGAAAGTTGGTTATTTTATAGGAGGATTTTTCATGTGAATTTTGATTGCATTGTTAAGATAAGTTCTACTCAAGTAGTGAGAGATCTTCCTAAGTTGATAAAGCCTACTAATTTGGTATGCAAGGAATGTTAGTTAGGGAAGCAGACAAGACTTAGTTTCAAAATAAATTAGTATAAGGATTTTGTGCATATTGATTTGGGTGGTCTTTCTAGAGTAAGAAGCTTGCGGGGAGACAAGTTCTTCATGTTGCTGATTGATGACTATTCAAGGATGATGTGGGTTACTTTTTAAGGGAGAAGTCTGAAGCCTTGGAGAAGTTCAATATTTTCAAAGCCATGGTTGAGACCAAGACAAGATTAAAGATAAAGTGTCTGAGATCTGATAGAGGTGGTGAATTCACTTCCAGTGAATTCAAAGAATTTTGTGAAGAGACAATTATCTGCACCTAGAACTCCTCAGTAGAATGGTGTTTTGGAAAGGAAGAATAGAACAATTCAAGAAGCTGCTAAAACCATGATGTTGCAAGGAAACATTTTGCATATCTATTTGAGAGAAGGTGTGAGTACTGTTGTATACACTCTTAACCGGGTGCATATCAAAGGTGATACCGGTAAGATTACTTATGAACTATGGTTTGGTCATGTTCCTATAGTTAGATATTTGAAAATTTTTGGAAGTAAATGCTATATCAAAAGAGATGAAGATCTAGGGAAGTTTGATGCTAGATGTGATGAAGGATTTTTCTTGGCTATTCTTCAAACGCAAGGCCTACCAGTGTTATAATAAGAGATTGAGAAGGATAGTTGAAAGTGCTAATGTGAAAGTTGTTGAAGGTAATGAATATCTACCCAGATGCTCTTGATATGATTCAGATGATTTGATAGATAGCTCTGATAAAGGAAAGAAAGTGCAGGCCCATAACCTAATTCCGATTATTTTGGAAAAGCTAGAAAATCAAGGAGAGACTATTGCTAGTAAAGAAAAAAGAACTCAAAAGTCTGATCCTAAGACCCCCTGGTATGTGAGGTTGAATCATTTAGAAAATCAGATCATGGGAGATAAGAATAAAGGTGTGATGACTAGGAGAAGAATTGTAGAAGAATATTGCTTTATTTCTAAGATTGAACCTAAATATGCTAATGAAGTATGCAAAGATGAAAATTGGGTTAAAGAAATGGAAGAAGAATTGAAACAGATCGAAAAGAATAATACATGGATTCTTGTTCCCAAACCTAAGGACAAAAATGTAATTGGAACTAAATGGGTATTCCAATATAAATTGGATGAACAAGGTGAAGTTGTTAGTGTTACAAGTGCAGTTGCCCTTGCACCAAAAGATCAATGTCATAATGCCCGATACAACCACTAGAGTTATAGAATCCACAAGAGGTGGTTAAGCCATGTCATAAACCTGAGGGTTGCATTGCACAACACAAGGATACCAAGGATTCACACCTTGCAACAATCCCCCCAATGCAAGCAAGGGGTTTGAACCTGTGACCAAGCTCTAATACCACTTATTACAAGTGTGGTTATCATTGCACCAAAATATCAACCTTTCAATGCTCGATACAACCACTAGACTTATATAATCCACATGAGGTGATTAAGCTATGTCACAAACCGAAGCGCTACATGAAACAACACAAGGAGACCAAGGGAGCACACTTTGCAATAGTTAGGAACAAAGCAAGACTTATTTGTAAGGGTTATTCTCATTTGGAAGGAATTGATTTTGAAGAAAAAATTTCTGCAGTGGTAAGGATTGAAGTTGTTAGCTTATTTCTTGCTTATGCTACTTAAAAAGATTTCAAAGATTATCAGATGGATGTCAAGTCAGCCTTTCTTAATGGTGAGTTGGAAGAGGAAGTTTATATTGAGAAACTAGATGGATTTTAGTTGACAAATTAGGAAGATATGGTTTGCAGATTGAAGAAAGTACTGTATGGATTGAAGCAAGCCCCAAGAGCATGGTATGCCAGATTGGATAAGTATTTGTTAAATTTTGGATTCAATAAAGGTATTTTTGATAGTAATTTGTATTTAAAGATTAATATTGCTAATATTTTGATTGTTGAAGTTTTTATTTATGGTATTATTTTTCGAGGGAATGATAGTTTGTGCTAGAAGTTTGCTAATGAGATGCAAAATGAGTTTGAAATGTCTACGATTGGTGAGATGAAATTCTTTTTGGGATTTCAAATTACTCAATTGGATAAAGGCATTTTTATATCTCAATGCAAGTATGTGAAGGAATTATTGAAGAAGTTTGGCTTAGATGATTCAAATCCAGATGGTACTCCTATAGTGATCGGATGTAAGTTGACAAAGAATGATGATTCTCCAAAAGAAAATCAGATTAGATACAGATCTATGATTGGTGGATAACTATATTTAACTCAGACTAGGCTAGATATTATGAATTTTGTATGTATTGTTACTAGATTTAAAGCTGATCCTAAGGAATCTATGTTGTTGTTGTTTAACAAATCTTTAGATATCTGAAAGGGATAGTTGATTTTGGTTTATGGTATCCTAAAGATGATGATTTTACTTTGATTTCTTTTACATATGTTGATTGGGCAGGTGATGTTGATGACTAGAAGAGTACTATTGGTGGTGAATTTTTCTTGGGAAAGAGATTGGTTTCTTGGATGAGCAAGAAGGAGAATGTTATTTCTTTATCTACTGTAGAGGTTGAGTATATTGCTAATGCTAACAATTGTACTTAGGTGGTATGGATGAAGTAGATGTTAAAGGATATCAAAATTGTTTACCATGAGCCTACTGCTATATACTATGATATTTCAAGTGCTATCAACATTCTAAGAATCCGGTGTTGCATTAAAGACAATATATTAGCCCCCTCCCAAGGTTTGTAATATTAAGATAGGTTTGTTCTCATCAATTGTAATCATGAGACAAAATAAGGAAAAATTTCCCTATATTGTCTAGAAGCATGCCACACATCTATGACCTTAAACATAATGTTCTCTTTTGAATAAATTCTTGTTTCTTTTTATTCTCTTAGTTGTTAAGCATCATTCTTGAAAATACATTAAGCATGAACCAAGTACGAAGTATACACATGCCAATATATGTACTATTATTAGATCCTTCTTATTTAGTAGAATGTGTTCACTCTTTACTTAACGATGAAACCTTGAGGTTCTATAAAGAGGTTTCTTCTGTCATATTTATGAGGGTGTTGTGATTATTGGATTGGTTCCTCCACAAAAATCCATTCTTCAATTGTCCCCTCTTCTTTTGATGGGATTCTCTTATGGTCTCCTTCACCATATCTTTCTTTTTTCCTTAGGTTTCCTTTTGTTTTTTCATCGGATATTGCCTCTATTTTTCGTAGTTGGCCTCCAGATATATGTCCTAGTTCCTATTTTTCTTTGCATTTATAACACAAGTTCTTTCTTTAAAGATTACTTGCATTACATTTATGCCTGGGTGCCCATGGATATTTGCATATAAAAACACATATTTCCCTCTTTTGTTTCATCTCGTTTACAAGTGTGTCCTCTTTCCCATTTCTTCCTCCAATAAAAAGATAGGCCTTTCTTCCTTAGTTCTTCTCATTTGTCATGAGAGAGTTTCATATTCTTGTGAGTTTTATATACTGTAGTGACTAGATTGTGAGTTTCCATGAGCCATAAAACATAAAATATTGTCAAGGCATAAATAATTTTCAAGTCCAAAACTAGATAAAACATCAAACTAAGTTACACATCTTAATCTTCTTCATTTTCTTTTTGTTGATCTTTCTGGTTCTTTTCTTCCTCTTCAAAATTTCCCTCTTCATTAACCTTCTTCTTTCCCTTGTCTTTATCCACCTTCTTTGGCTTTGTTCAGCTATCCTGATAGGAGTCAAATGGCTATCCCAATGAGGGGAAATTCTTTCCCATCTAGTTGTATCATAGTTATGATGTATAATTTCAAGTTCCCTAACTTCTTCATCCCTTCTCTTTTCATATTGATGTTTCTTGCACTACTGCAACCTTAAATGATATTAAATAATATCTCTTGTTGTAAGAATTTTTTTAGTTACAACGCTTGGCATAGAATTTAAAGAACTAAGATGAACTAAGCCCTAGGAGTCCTATATCTCATCCCAAATAATAAAGAGAATATAGGGCTGCATCTATGAAGAAAAAAAATGTTGGAAAAGACTATTTCCACCTACTTGGCCACCTAGGAGTGGTTTTTGAGGTGTATTCAAAGCTTTTACTCCTTTTTTTGTATTTTCACTTGAAATATGGTTGAATTGCCTTTGTAAGCTCCTAGATACTTGGTACATGTTCTAATTGAGTTAAAAGAGTCTCAATACTACCCTATAGTCATGCTCTACCTTATCCAACTACTCAATTAGCTTCCCAAACTTATAGGACATATGGTTTTATTCCTTACTTTGATTTGAAATTGTCTTGGGTTAGATATAACTAAAATAAGCCATTCCTTCAACTACTTCAAAAATCATCAAAAAGACTTCATACTACTATCTACATGTGTTTCTATCCTTAAGAAGTCTAATTTATGCAAGTGAAAAAACACCTAAGAGGTCATAGCTACTCCTTTTGACTTGGTAATATTCATGGTTTTTCTTTGTCTATTTAACTTCATTTCTTGCATCTTACCCACTATCTTGTAGCATACTTCATTTTCTTTTTTAGTGAATTGCATTTAGTGGACTATTGTGCATCTTTAAATAATTTAACAACTTCATGAAATGGTTTTCCTTCTTTATTACTTGACTATATCATTTAATATGCATGGATGGTATTATCATTTAATTTTCAAGATGGACCTTATATGGATGGTCCTTGCACCTTTTCAAACTGAACTTTTGCAAAAGTCTAAATTTGGAGAGGAAATTCCTACTATTTGTGAATCCAACATTCATATTTCAAATTTTAGGTCCAATTTCCATGAATAAGGGTTCCCAAGACCCTAGTCCTATACAAATGAGCCATGAGGAGCATCATGAATAAGGGAATGAACCAAATTTATGGAAACATTCTCAAACCTAATTACAATTAGGCATAAATAAGGCACAACCACTAAAGTGAGTCCAAACCTAGTGTATATTTTTAAAGAGATACAACTTATGATGCAATATTTAGCCCCCTGTTAACAAGCGTATGAAATTATGCTCATGTACTCTTGGGAAAATATGGAGAAAAAAAATATTATTTCACCAAGATATTGAAGAGTCAAGATGACTACAAGTTTGGAAAGGTGGTAACTCCCAAGACTTATGATATTGTCAATCTACAATATTGAGATAAAAGGGAAGTAAAAAGTGAGTAATATGAGTAACATTGGTAACACACATGGAGCATGCAAAACACAAAGTTCTGACATTTAGAACTAGTAAGATTCATATATTCTCACTAGGAACCATATCAAAAAGACAAGGCATAGATCTAGGACTAGTAAGAACCATATATAGTTACTAGGAGTCATGTCAGAGACACATAGAAGCATGATACCCAAGTTAGTAAGATCCTCTAATACTTAGTCATAGATCACATTCTAACAACAAATAGAGACCTAATTGTGAAAGTTTGAGGTCCACTGGGAAAAAAGTTCTCATATTGCCATGACAACTTTTGCATTTCTTGTAGAAACTTCTTAAAAATATGGTTGGAAAGTTATTTTATGGTGGTTTGAGGTTGTAACCCACTAGGATGGGAATAAATAGGCCTTTGGCATGCCATCCAAGAGTTTTGCTTAATAAAATTGTGGTTTTATGTGCATTTTTTGACGTTTCAGTCTGATTCTCTTCATTTTTCATTGTGAAAATCATCATAATTTGATGGGAAGTCAATTGGATGTGGTAGAGTAGTGAGTTAAATTCATTTTTTCTTTTTGTGGCATTGAATTTCATTGTGTTTTAAATTAGATATCATAGTTTTTCCAAAAAATGTCAAAACCCTGCCTAACGTTTACCGAGAGGAGTAAATAATGTATAGTTTGGTCTCCCATGCATATAAATTCACCCAAATGTGTGGGAAGATATTTTTTCATACTATGTATCATATTATGTTGTGTGTAGGGCTCCAAATTAGATTTGGTACATTTGGGCATGAGGACAGTCTAATATCTCTATTTATCAATTAGCAAAAGGTAGTAAGAGTGAAGAATTTGGTGGGAAGACCAAGAGATTGGTATTTTGAAGTGGTTGATGATAGAGAGAGGGGTGAGTTGACCCTATGCAACCTTAGGAAGGTTTTTTCGATCAAAACCAAATGAAATGGATTAAATTTCTATGACTGTCCTAAGGGTATTGATTGTCACAGTCATAGTTTTACTAGTGATATTGTTTTTGTTTTGACAAAGTTGTGTTTGTAAACCCAAGTTTGGACATGTAATGGAGTCACGAGATGTCTTAAGACTACATCAATACTTAGCAACAACATAGTGTGTAGGTACCTAAAATATGAAAGGACTACATATTGGAAGGCGTGTGTGATGATGCCATGAAAGGTTTGATATCCCTATGTATCAGACTGAGAAAACCAGTGAAAGACAAAAAAAAATGCATTGAGAAGGCAAAAGGTTGAATTGCCTAATGTTTGTTATTGAAGTGATGTGTGGGGACCCTACCAAGTCAAATGCCTTGTTGTAGTTTCAAAGGGTGGAAAAAGAATTAGCATTTTATTTACCGTCCTAATAGACCATCCATCATAACAATTATTACCAATATTGATGTGTGCATTGCAAACAAAGTTCTAAAGGAAGGCTCTTTCTATTGTAATACCAAGTGAGTGTTCATAGACCTTGTGTAGGGTCCTGCAAGCCTAGAGTAAGGAGTTATAAGCCTACATACATTGATTTGGCCTTGTGGCCATCAATGAGTGTTGACCCAATAGGAGAAGTCTTGAGACTGACAATTTTGGAAGTGTGGCATTGTTGAGATCCAACACTTATGTGTGAACCTCGTATTCACGTATTATGATTAGTTTCCATGATACTTGATCCTATTCTCATGGTGTTGGCTCAATTAATATTAGTGTGTTTTGTTGAAGAAAGATGATGTGAGAAGTTTGATGCAGAGGCAAGGGTAGAACTCAATATTTCATATTAGGACAACAACCACATTGATTAGGCAAGTCAGATAAGGTCTCTCCAATGTTTAGGATACTGAATTCACATTAGACACTCATGGATTACCCCAATTAGACATTAGTCAACTTAAGATATGATACAAGGATTGCATACCACAAAGCCATTAGATATGTTTTGAGATGAAAAAGAAGAGTTAAATAGTTTTGGTTCAATAATCATAATCTCTATTTTCAAGTAATTTAATTTGGTATATTATACTGAAACATGATTTCATAACTAACATTTTAACTTCAATATAACTAGTTCTATAGCTCAATTTTCTTGCCTGTGAAGAAAGACCATGTCAGACAATATCAACGAACAACAAAATAAGGAGACAATTGCTAGATTGTGGTCTAACTTGAAAAGAAAAGGTGATGGAAAATGTTATTGTCTTGCAAAATTTGTAAGGGGTTAAAGACTAGAAGACTTCTAATCAAAACAACTAAGAAACATTGTAGGCTCCATGGTCACATTGAAGATGGACATGATTATCATCCATTGGTAAGCTTTTCATTATATTGTTTTAACAATTTATATACATAATAAATCACTTGATGATGAGATCATGATCATGGTTTATTTATGTTTATCAATTTTATATAGGTCGAGCACCCCAAAGCACATGGTATGGATCAACACAACCCAGAGAATATGGTTTTCAAAGTGGACAAACATGGAGGTGTGAATATCGAAATGAAGATAATGATCCCATGGAAGATGACAACCATGAGCCACAAAACACAATTGAAGATGATGGTACAAATACATTGATCCATGATACATTTAGTACTCACGTAGCTGATGATGATGATGAAGATGACCTTGATTTTGTTCATGATGTCCCTCTACTTGAGAAGGCATCTGAAGCCCTTTATGAAGGCTCGTAGACAACTCTTCTCTCTGCTGTATTGTTGTTAGTGAACTTGAAGGTTATGAATGGTTTATCCAACATAACAATCTCATGTATGCTAAGGTATGTCATATATGTCATAATAAATTGTGAATCATGTTGTACCATTAATATTCTTTATATTAACAAATTATATTTTTTTGTTGTAGATTGATAAGTGAGTTTTTGTTACCACCATCAAATATTCTACCTCGCTCATACAAGAATTATCTACCGTTATGAAAGATATTGGAATGGAGTATCAAGCAATAGATGCTTGTCCCAATGATCATATTATATATCACAAACAACATGATTTTCAAACTGAATGCCCTGAATGTCATATCAGTAGATATCAAATAGATCAAATAACAAAAAGGGTTCCTTGCAAGGTTCTTCGCTATATTCCCATTATTCCATGTATGCAACAATTATTCAAGTGCACTAGCTTGGCCCAATTTATGGATTACCATGCACGCAATAGAAGTCGAGATGACATTATTTGAATGCTTGCAGATTGTTCAACATTTATGGACATAGAGGAAAAGTGGCCACACTCTAAAGGAGAAACTCATAATCTCAGGCTTTCATTGGCAATGGACGGTGTCAATCCATTTGGAGAGATGAGATTTGTTTACTCAGTGTGGCCTGTTTTTGTTATCAACAATAACATTCCTCCATGGATGTCAATAAAGAGGGAGCACAAAATGTTGGCAATGATAGTTCCAGGTATTTAATCATTTAAATATAGTCATCTACATTTAATTATAAATATTGCAGTAAAATGGTCATAATAATTATGTAATTTTTTTGTTCATTTGATTAGGTAAGTACCAAGTTAAAGATATGAATGTATATATCGAGCCTCTTATCGATGAGTTGCTAGAGTTATGGAATGGTGTCACTATGTATGATGTCTTTAGACCAATAGGAAAAATATAATTTCAATTCCATGCGATGCTTCTATGGACAATACATGATGGCCCAAGGCTAACACATTTTTGTGGTATGTTATAGTGTTTAAGTTATGCATGAACATTATAATTTGAAAAATTATCATATTTAATCCAATTATACATTATCTTGTAGGTCTTCAAACAAAGGGAAAATTTGCATGTCCTATTTGTGGTCCGAAGATGAAATCTCATCATTCAAAAAGTTTAGGAAAGTAGGTGTTTGATCAATATAGGCACTTTCTCCACAAAAATCATAAGTATCGAAATACTGAAAAACATCTTTTCAATGGGAAAGAAGAGAATACATAAAAGCCACGAAGAATGACACCTCACCTGTGGAATTTGGAATATAATAGAATTAATCATCAAGGTAATGACATTCCATCTATTGGTTTGTCATAAAACATCTTTTCTATTTTGTTTTGTTTACTGATGATGTGATTGATGATCATGAAGGTCACTGTAATGCCCGCCAAAATACCCTAGAGAAACTAAACAATAATATACAAATAGAGATTTTTTTTTTTTAACTTATCATCTAATAACAACTAATGCAAGACATAACATCTCCATCTATTTACATATGTTCATCAATTAACCGATATGAACATATATCATTACTCATTTCATGAATTAATGCAAGCGGAAAAAACACAACATCATTAATCTTTCCCTAGGGTACTTAGCATCATTACTTAAATTCATTTCCACAATAGCATACAATGCATGTGATAGGTATATTTTGCCTTCATTAATGCATCATAATCTAATTATCTACTCATGAGATATGCAACCTACAACATTACTTACTTCCCATGATATGTATCATTTTCTTTCTACCAATGCATCTATATGAAACATCCATGTTTACTAAGTCCATTCAACATCCTATAACATATTCATTTATTATTCCATGAGCATTCATCTCTCAAGATTATTTAACATTCTAACTAGCCTCTAATCATTCCATAAGATAATACAACTGATCTGTAATGCAATTCCATTCTATTCCAACTACAATTCATCTACATATATAAGTACATTAAATACATAAGGAGTATAGATCTTCCTACAACAAGATTCCATCTATGATATACAAAAGTATTACATTACATACATTTTATCTTATCCATTACATAAATCTGCTACAAGGTACATCCATAGTACATCATGAAGAATAATCCACATCCACGTGAGAAGAATCCCAAAGAACATTCCAATGGCTAAAAAGCACCAACCTCCCAACCATGTGGAACCAAAGGAACCACCCCCCATGCTAGGAGGTGACACAAGGCCCCAACACATACTCTAAACCTAAGCTGGCACCTATAACCAAGGAGACTAACCACACAAGGACTCTCAAGCAAGAACTTACACAATACAACAAGAATGAACTCCCAAAGGCATAGAACTCATCAAAATATAAATGCATCCAATAAGAATAATCATAAATCATAAAGGGGAAAAACATGTAGGAGTGGAGTGTCATCACATGCCATCCTTATAACACAATAACATAATATCACAAGGCACTAGCCTGATGGACATGTGGAGCCATCTCAACCTATGAGAGACTAAGGGAGATTAGCTTACCATCTTCACGGCCTTCTCATGCTTATCCTAAAACATCCTCCCTAGGACTAAGTCATGAGGCACAAATCACTTTATCATCTTATTAATTAATCTAACTACCCAACCCATCAATTATTAGGTTATCACTTATTTACAAATCACGAAAAACTCCAATGTGCCCTGGTGGTCTAGACTTCATGCATCCTTACAAGGAACCTCATGCAAGCCTATCTCTCGTGACCTCGGTCATCACAAGGAAGCCCACTCCCCCTCTAACATGGTCTCAAACATGACAACACAAGAGGCTCTAGAACCATAATTGGATCTGAGAACATACATAAATCTGAAATCATAAATAATCCATATGCAAACAACAATCTCATCTCATAATCATGAAACATGTGAAAGTTAACATCATGAGAACCAAAAATAAATGAGCCTCTTGGCCAAACAAACATATCAAGGCCATAAGAAATGCCATCAAATCTTAAATGAATCATCAAATAATCTCAGCAAGGCCTATCCACTTGCTGGTGCATAATCACAAGAATCTCAATCTCTCTCTTGGCGCATCAACAAGAGAGGAAGCACAAACAACTCAAATGGAGTAAAATTCATACAAAAATAAAAACTAAATCATATCAAGACATTACCAATCATAAATAAACATTAGACAACATTATAAATTCCCTCAAAAAGCCTCTGGTATGGCCCCAAATCCAACTTACATCAAACAAGCTTCAAACTAGGAAAAAACCCTAAAAATACACATAATGGCGCAAACGACTGACAGCTTAGCATATCTGGGTGATCTCTTAGCACGTAGGGTGATTACCTTAGCGCATGTAGTCATTCCTTTAGCGCATGGAAAAAAAAGTGTAAAATTCAGCAGAAAATTGTTTAAGTGCGGATTCAAAACTGTTTGAAATATAATCTGCCAAATATGGCCTCTTTATACTCGTCGGAATCTGAACGAAATGAACTATAAGAATATGTGAAAAAAAAAATAATAAAATTAACCCAAGGAACTCCAATTGAAAACATAATGCAGATATTTTTGGAGGAAGAACATCTCCAAAACTGTCAAAACTAAGGCAATACTCAACAACCTTGAATCTAAAACATAGAAAGCATAGTATATAACTCAAATAAATTTAAAAAGACATTCCACATAACAAATGACATCCATGCACAAGAGGATGAGTAAAATAGAAATCTATAAAAATAATTCATACAAGACATATACAAAATCTACAAGATATTCCTCATGTCGAACATTCACGACAATGCACAGAAAGCATTATTTATAGAACTATACACCAAGCAAGGAATCTAAAATCCCATGGATACACATTCAAAATCTAGGAAGACTAAAGAGAATGCATAAACCAATCTTTTTTTAAAAATCCATATCAAACACAAAGCATACAACTTTTCAAAACTTTGAAAGTAAAACAAGAAACCAATGGAGAGGCCTCCAACCGACAACCTATGTGATGGTTTGTAGTTGAAGAAGAGTTCCCACAAGCCAAAACCCAAAATCCAACCAAACTCCAGCCAAAACCAAGGAAGAAAATGTTGGAGGAATTCCCAAAGAATAACCAACCCAACCGAAAAACCTCACGGGAATGAAAAGAATAATAAGCAACAACAAAGCTTATCAAATATTAAAATAATCATATAATCAATAAATGTTAATTATCAAATAAATATAAATATCAAATATTTAAAGAATTTAACTATTAAATAATTTATTACTTCCAATATTAAATATTAATTAATATTTACACTATAATCAATAATCAATAATTAATTAAATAATCTTTACAAAATTATTAATTAATTAAATACTATAATTCTAAAAATCATAAATCAAATAATCAAAAGCTCAAATAGCTTAAATCAAATAATTAAAAATAAATAATACTAATTATCAAATCTCTCAACAAATAGACAACTAATGCAATGCCACATAAATAGCCATGTTACAATAAAATCAACCACAACATAAATAATCCTCATACTAAAAGAGTCAATCAATACTAGCATACTCCAAAACTGAAAGAGCCAAGCTAACAACTGACATGACCAATTGCACCTAGTGACAACTTAAATCTAGAGTATGTGAAGGGAAACTCATGCCATCTCCGAACCACATAAGCCGTTGGTACTAAAGCCACGCTCAAACCTGTGAAGCCAGGTGGAGTTGATGTCCGATACCTGCAAAATCTTGCAACCACAAAACGATAATACAACATATACATATACATATATAGACTAAGCAAGTGATAGAGAATCATGACGACACATCCCGCTCACAATGAGTGATGTGGAATCGTCTCTATCACGAAGACAATCAAACAATAGTCAGACACATCTCATAAAAATCTCATCATATGTAAACATAATTTAGGGTTAGCGTAATCATAATCATCATCAAAACCATGATAAATATAATTTATAAATAATCCATCACAAAGTGAGCATATAAAATCCATCGAGTACATACATCATCAAATCACATGATCAATCATGATAGTACCAACATCTATATAGATAAATCAAAATAGAATATGTCCAATATTGTCTAACATAATCCAAATCATCAAAATATAGTCTAGATAAGTCTATCAAGCATAATATAAAAGTCAACTCTAGTCAAAATAAGTCAAATCAAGGGTGGACACTACATCCTCCCCCCCTTTGCCTAGGCTTACTCCTGGAAGCTTGAGAACAAATAGGGATACAACTCTCTCATCTGCACTGCATCCTCCCATGTAGCTGAAGAATCATCAATCAGATCCCACTGGACCCTTACCTGCTCTACACTCCAGCCTTTGAGGGACATCTCTCTGTACTAAAGAATGCGCACGGGCTCCATAGAAAGCTGCCCATCCTTGACCTGTAAAGCATTCCAATCCAACACATGCAAAATATCAGGATGATATAACCTTAAAATAGAAACATGAAAAACATCATGGATGAGGGACAAGCTAGGCGAAAAGGCAAGGCAATAAGCCACAGGACCAATCCGCTCCAAAATCTCAAAAGGTCCAACAAATCAAGGCGCCAACTTAGATCCTTTTCCATAACGGATCAGACTCTTTCGTGGGTGAACTCTTAGAAATACCCTATCACCAATAGAAAACTACCTGTCCACTCGATGAGCATCCACATATTTCTTCTATCTATTCTGAGCAACCAACAAATTATGTCTAATACGAGCCACCTGCTCCTTCATATCCTGCAACATCTCTGATCCAATACATACTCTATCCTCTAAATGGTCCCAACTCAAGGGCGTGCGACATGGTCTACCATATAACGCCTAATAAAGAGACATACCAATAGAGCTATGGTAACCATTATTGTACGCAAACTCAACCAAATAGAGATAATCCTCCCAACGAGACTATTGATCCATCACATACATTATCAACATATCCTCCAAAACCTGATTCACCCTCTCTGTCTATCCATCTGTCTCAGGGTGATAAGATGACCTAAAGTTCAACTGCGTACTTGAATCATGCTAAAGAGCTGTCCAGAATGCTGATGTGAAAATTGGATCATGATCTGATATGATCCATTGAGGAATACGATGCAACCTCACAACTCCTTCCAAGAAAACCCGAGCTACTGTCATTGCTTTATATGAAGACCTGATCGGAGAAAAGTGTGTTACTTTAGTCAATCTGTCTATAGTGACCATAATAGCATCATGACGACGTGAAGACATGGGCAATCCAACTATAAAATCCATAGATATAATATCCCATTTCCATCCTGGAACCAAATGTGACTGTAATAATCCTGCAGGATGCTGATGCTCTGCCTTCACTCACTGACACTCTAGGCAACATGCCACAAAATCTGCAATATCTCTCCTCATGCTTGACCAATGATATATCTATCTCAAATCTGCGTGCATCTTCTTGACACCTAGATGTGCCGAGTAAGGTGTACGATGTGCCTCCAACATGATCAAATCTCGAAGACCGTCTGATGGTGGAACATAAATACGTCCCAAATGCCTAAGGAGTCCATCTGATTCCACTGAGTAACCTACATATCTACCCTTAAGAGCTCTACCGGCAGCAACCTCTGCAACAATCTCCTGATACCATACATCTTAAGGAAGGGCATTGAGAATATGGCTCCTCAAATCCACACTAAGTGACATTGCTAAAATCTCATGCCTCCTGCAACTCAAAGCATCTACTACCACATTCTCCTTACCTTGAATATATCTCACCTCAAAGTCATACTCACATAAGTACTCCATCCAACGCCTCTGTCTAGCATTCAAATTTGGCTACGTGAAGGTATACTACAAACTACGGTGATCACTGTGCAACTCAAATCTATGCCCAAGAAGGAAGTGCCTCCATCTAACCAAAGCATGAACCACTACTGCCAACTCAAGGTCATGGGTGGGATAATTCTGCTCATGATTCTTAATTTTTCATGACTCATATGCAATCACATGACCATCTTGCATCAATACTGCTCCTAGACCCTCCAAAGAAGCATCTGTGCACACCACAAAATTCCCCAAAGGATCTAGTACTGCTAAAATAGGTGCACTAGTCAAACGCTCCTTAAGGATTTGAAATGCTACCTCACACTGCTCTGTCCAAACAAACTTCTTCCCTTTTCTCTGAAGAGAAGTGATAGTATGAGCTATCCTGGAGAAATCTTGAACATATCTATGATAATATCCTACTAAACCCATGAAACTACGCACCTCTCCCACATTGCTGGGTGGTGGCCAATCGACAATCGCCTGAATCTTTAAGGGATTGACTGCGGTACCCTCTCCATAAATCACATGACCAACATACCTCACCTCTGTCTGGAAGAACTCACACTTCGCCAAATTGGCGTATAGTTGATTCTCCCTAAGACAGTGCAAAACTTGCCTCACAGGATCCTCATGCTCCTCAATCGATCTTGAATAAATCAAAATGTCATCTAGAAATACTAATACAAATCTATCCAAATACAACCTAAATACACCATTCATCAAGCTCATGAAAACCGATGGTGCATTCATGAGATGAAAAGGCACCACCGTGAACTCATAATGACCATATCTAGTGCAAAAAGCTATGCGATGAATGTCTACCTCCTGAATCCTCAATTGGTGATATCCAGACTTAAGATCAATCTTAGAGAAGATTTTGGCATCCTTAATCTGGTCAAATAAATCATTTATCTGAGGCAAGGGATATTGGTTCTTCACTGGCACCTTATTAAGCTGTCTGTAATCAATGCATAATCGAAGAGATCCATCCTTCTTCTTCACAAATAACACAGGTGCACTGCAAGGGGACACACTAGGACGAATAAATACCTTTGCCAACAAATCCTCCAACTAAACCCTCAACTCATTCAACTCCTGTGTGGTCATCCAATAGGGAGCCCTAGAAATAGGCTCAACTCCTGGCACCAAATCAATCCTAAAATCTATATCTTGCTGAGGGGGCATACCTGGAATCTCACTAGGAAACACATCTGCAAACTCCTGAAGAATGGGATGCTGCTGCAATAAATCCTTTGAGCTAGCTCCCTCATCCACATCCTTCACTCTAACCGCAAACAACTAGCAACCCTTACGTGCACACCTCTTCATCTGCATAGCAGAAATCATGTGAAGATAGATAGGTCTCTGAATACCTATAATCTCCACACTCTTCCCACTATTATCCTTCCACTGCACTCTCTTGCCTCTATAATTTATCTGTGCTTGGTGAGATCCAAGCCAATCCATACCAAGAACCACATCATAAGATCCCAAAGGCATAACACAAAGATCCATAGAAGTATGACAATCTCCTAAAACTAAAGGACAATTGAGCACAAGGGAATCCACTACCACTTTGGACCCCATAGCTATCTCCACCTGCCACCTATCGTCTTGCTTTGCCATAGAAAGCCCGTATCGCTCTACTAGAAAAGGAGAAATAAAAGAGTCTCACGCTCCAGAATCAAATAATATTGAACAAGAGATACCACTTATCACACCTGATGTCTCCACAATAGTGGCCTGATGCTCAGCCTGCTGGTTATCAACCGCCACAAAAATGTGATGAGACCTGCCTGCATCTCCAACTATAGGCTTAGAAGTAGTTGGCTTCTACTGCCCTGACATCTGAGAAGTACATAGAGGACAATGAATGACAACGTGACCTAGTTGTCCACATGCAAAGAAATCTCTCCTAACAAACACTCTGCTACCTGGTACGGTACTCGACTGCTGAACACTACCTCTACTAGAAGCTGGTTGTGAACTCTGCGCTGGCTGGGAAGGAGTAGGTCTCCTGTCATGCTGACGATTGTGACTCCTATCAACCTGAAATCTGGCACCTTGAGCAAAGCTCTGCCCCTGAGAATACCTCTTCTTAAACCGCTGACCACTACGGAAAGAAGAAGGATGGCTCCTAACATGTCCTGAAGACTGCTATTGTGGTCCTCTCATTGTAGATTCTATAATAGGTGCACTAATCGCCTATCCTCTAGTCACTCCTCCTGATGCTAATGAAAGATTCTCCTCTACTAATCTCACCTTCTCCACTGCTGCCTCTAAGGTCTTAGGTTCATGCATCCGAACCTCTCCACCAATACAATCATTGAGACCTCTAACAAAGTGTTGAATCAACATCGGCTCATCATCTACATATCCAGCATACTGTCTAAGCTCAAAGAATCTGTGCTCATACTGCTCCACAGTCATCCTCTATTGTCTCAAATCATGGAACTCATCGACCTTCCTCTGCCTCTAATGATCTGAAAGAAATCTGGCATGAAACCGCTCTAAGAATAACTCCCATGATATTGTTGCTATATCCAAATGCAACTTCTGTTCCTCCATGTGCCACCATGTCGTTGTGAAATCACATAGATGCAAAATTGCACATCTCGCCTTGGTGTTACTGCTACACTGGTGCATAGCAAAACACCTACCTAAGTCCAATAACCATGTCTCTACCTCCATGCCACTACCTAAGCCATCAACGGTAGGAGGATGAGTCCTATTCAGATCTCTAATGTGACTAGTTGCAAGCGCCTCCTGATCCACCTCAATTCTCCTCCTAGGAGAACGCAAACGCTCTCTCTCCCAATGCTTTGAATGATGAGATCCCTCCTACTGGTTCTCCTCCTATCTCGGTCCTAGGCGACCAAGAAGCTCCTGAAGCACATTCACCAACTGTGGAATTCGATCATCTCTAGGTTGCTCCTGCTCTTGTTCCTCATGGTGTGACTCTTCAGAAACCTCGGGGCCAGGGTTCCTATGAGTACCCATGCGACCAGCAGGATGATGATCTCTACCCCTAATAGGCATCTTATCTAAGCAAAAGAAAAGGAAACTATAAGCTAAACATCTAAGGGAACTATAACAAGGAAAAATAAATAGCAGGGATAAGACCGTTGGGCTACCCCACGCCAAATGCTAAAATGCACAATGGGCTCATTCAAAACCAGAGTACCAAGTGTTGAACATGGGCTCTGATACCAAGTTGTAATGCTCGCCAAAATACCCTAGAGAAACTAAACAATAATATAGAAATAGAGATAATTTTTTTTTTAACTTATCATCTAATAGCAACTAATGCAACACATAACATCTCCATCTATTAACCAATATGAACATATATCATTACTCATTTTCACAAATTAATGCAAGCAGAAAAAACACAACATCATTACTTAAATTCATTTCCACAATAGCATACTATGCACGTGATAGGTATATTTCGCCTTCATTAATGCATCATAATCTAATTATCTACTCATGAGATATGCAACCTACAACATTACTTACTTCCCATGATATGCATTATTTTCTTTCTACCAATGCATCTATATGAAACACCCATGTTTACTAAGTCCATTCAACATCCTATAACATATTCATTTATTACTCCATGAGCATTCATCTCTCAAGATTATTTAACATTCTAACTAGCCTCTAATCATTCCATAAGATAATACAACTAATCCGTAATGCAATTCCATTCTATTCCAACTACAATTCATCCACAAATATAAGTACATTAAATACATCAGGAGCATAGATCTTCCTACTACAAGATTCCATCTATGATATACAAAAGTATTACATTACATACATTTTATCTTATCCATTACATAAATCTGCTACAAGGTACATCCATAGTACATCATGAAGAATAATCCACATCCATGTGAGAAGAATCCTAAAGAACATCCCAATGGCTAAAAAGCACCAACCTCCTGACCATGTGGTACCAAAGGAACCACCCCCCGTGCTAGGAGGTGACATAAGGTCCCAACACATACTCTAAACCTAAGCTGGTACCTATAACCAAGGAGACTAACCACACAAGGACTCTCAAGAAAGAACTTACACAATACAACAAGAATGAACTCCCAAAGGCATAGAAATCATCAAAAATATAAATGCATCCAATAAGCATAATCATAAATCATAAAGGGGAAATACATGTAGGAGTGGAGTGTCATCACATGCCATCCTTATAACACAATAACATAATATCACAAGGCACTAGCCTAATGGACATGTGGAGCCATCTCAACCTATGAGAGACTAAGGGAGATTAGCTTACCATCTTCACGGCCTTCTCATGCTTATCCCAAAACATCCTCCCTAGGACTAAGTCACGAGGCACAAATCACTTTATCATCTTATTAATTAATCTAACTACCCAACCCATCAATTATTAGGTTATCACTTATTTACAAATCATGGAAAACTCCAATGTGCCCTAGTGGTCTAGACTTCATGCATCCTTACAAGGAACCTCATGCAATCCTATCTCTTGTGACCCTGGTCATCACAAGGAAGCCCACTCCCCCCCTGATATGGTCTCAAACATGACAACACAAAAGGCTCTAGAATCATAATTAGATCTGAGAACATACATAAATCTGAAATCATAAATAATCCATATGCAAACAACAATCTCATCTCATAATCATGAAACATGTGAAAGTTAACATCATGAGAACCAAAAATAAATGAGCCTCTTGGCCAAATAAACATATCAAGGCCATAAGAAATGCCATCAAATCTTAAATGAATCATCAAATAATCTCAGCAAGGCCTATCCACTTACTAGCGCATAATCACAAGAATCTCAATCTCTCTCTTGGCGCATCAACAAGAGAGGAAGCACAAACATCTCAAATGGAGTAAAATTCATACAAAACTCAAAATTAAATCATATGAAGACATTACCAATCATAAATCAACATTAGACAACATCATAAATGCCCTCAAAAGCCTTTGTTACGGCCCCAAATCCAACTTACATCAAACAAGCTTCAAACTAGGAAAAAAACCCTAAAAATACACATAATGGTGCAAACGACTGACAATTTAGCACATATGGGTGATCTCTTAGCATGTAGGGTGATTACCTTAGTGCATGTAGTCATTCCTTTAGCGCATGAAAAAAAAAGTGTAAAATTCGGCATAAAATTGCTTAAGTGTGGATTCAAAACTGTTCAAAATATAATCAGCCAAATATGGCGTATTTATACTCGTCGGAATCTGCACGAGATGTACTATAAGAATATGTGAACAAAATTAAATAATAAGATTAACCCAAGGAACTCCAATTGAAAACATAATGCAGATTTTTTTGGAGGAAGAACATCTCCAGAATTTTCAAATCTGAGGCAATACTCAAGAGATGAACTTTAAGAATATGTGAACAAAACAAAATAATAAGATCAACCCAAGGAACTCTAATTGAAAACATAATGCAGATTGTTTTGGAGGAAGAACATCTCCAGAATTGTCAAAACTGAGGCAATACTCAACAACTTTGAATCTAAAACATAGAAAGCATAGTATATAACTCAAATAATTTTAAAAAGACATTCCACATAACAAATAACATCCATACACAAGAGGATGAGTGAAATAGAAATCTATAAAAATAATTCATACAAGACATATACAAAATCTGCAAGATATTCATGTCGAACATTCACGGTAAAGAACAGAAAGCATTATTTATAAAACTATACACCAAGCAAGGAATCTAAAATCCCATGGATACACATTCGAAATCTAGGAAGACTAAAGAGAATGCATAAACCAATCTTTTTTTTAAAATCCAAATCAAACACGAAGCATACAAGTTTTCAAAACTTTGAAAGTAAAACAAGAAACCAATGGAGAGGCCTCCAACCGACAACCTGTGTGATGGTTTGTAGTTGAAGAAGAGTTCCCACAAGCCAAAACCCGAAATCCAACCAAACTCCAGCCAAAACCAAGAATGCAGAAATCCCCCAAAACCAAGGAAGAAAATGCTGGAGGAATTCCCAGAGAATAACCAACCCAACCGAAAAACCTCACGGGAATGAAAAGAATAATAAGCAACAACAAAGCTTATCAAATATTAAAATAATCATATAATCAATAAATGTTAATTATCAAATAAATATAAATATCAAATAATTAAATAATTTAACCATTAAATAATTTATTACTTCCAATATTAAATATTAATTAATATTTATACTATAATCAATAATCAATAATTAATTAAATAATCTTTACAAAATTATTAATTAGTTAAATACTATAATTCTAAAAATCATAAATCAAATAAGCAAAAGCTCAAATAGCTTAAATCAAATAATTAAAAATAAATAATACTAATTATCAAATCTCTCAACAAATAGACAAATAATCCAATGCCACATAAATAACCACGTGACAATAAAATCAACCACAACATAAATAATCCTCATACCAAAAGAGTCAATCAATACTAGCATACTCCAAAACTGAAAGAGCCAAGCTAACAACTGACATGACCAATTGCGCCTAGTGAGAACTTAAATCTAGAGTATGTGAAGGGAAACTCATGCCATCTTCAAACCACATAAGCCATTGGAACTAAAGCCACGCTCAAACCTGTGAAGCCAGGTGGAGTCGATGTCTGGTACCTACAAAATCCTGCAACCACAAAATGATAATACACCATATACATATACATATACATATACATATACATATATAGAACAAGCAAGTGGTAGAGAATCACGACGACACATCCTGCTCGCAATGAGTGATGTGGAATCATCTCTATCACGAAGACAATCAAACAATAGTCAGACACGTCTCATAAAAATCTCATCATACGTAAACATAAAGTAGGGTTAGCATAATCATAATCATCATCAAAACCATGATAAATATAATTTATAAATATTCCATCACAAAGTGAGCATATAAAATCCATCGAGTACATATATCATCAAATCACATGATCAATCATGATAGTACCAACATCTATATAGATAAATCAAAATAGAATATGTCCAATATTGTCTAACATCATCCAAATCATCAAAATATAGTCTAGATAAGTCTATCAAGCATAATATAAAAGTCAACTCTAGTCAAAATAAGTCAAATCAAGGGTGGACACTACAGTCACGAAGGCATAAATGACCACCTTCCTAAGGGACTAAAAAGTTATCCCGGATAATTTAGTAGGTTTCCCTACTATGAGTAGTTACAAATTGTTCATTTGTTTGATACTATGCATATTGGAAAGAATATAACAAAGACATTATGGAAAATATTGGATGGAAGGCGTGACAAAGAAAAAATTGTCAAAATATGTAGTGATATTTAGGATTCCAATCATGCAATGATAAATGTCATTCAATCAAATAGCCACGGAGACCAAATTAATATAAGTGAGCTTCCTTGGTTATTAACGGACTAGCAAAGCAATGCTATAAAAGAAGTCAAATAAAAAATTCTATTTCCCACAGGATTTGCTGTGAACATAAACAATCTCATATCAAAGAAAAGTGAATTTGGTCCAGGGATGAAAACACATGATTGGCATACCTTCATTAAGGTAATTCATGTTCTTTTGTTTTTACTATGTATTTAAGTACTATGCGTATGTGTACTTTTCATTGTATTATGTTAGAAAAAAATGAAAAGATAATTTTATAATTGTTGCCATACGTTCTACCTCTATCTCTCCCAGACGACTTCAACAATAATGTCAAGCAAGTCATATATGGTCTTGGAAAATACATGAGGTAAGTAGTGATATTTGTTTAGTTCGTTGTATAGATATTATATTTGCTATTTGTTTTACTTGTTATGCAATATATTTTTTGCATCTTGAATATCTTGTAGGTGGTTGTCATGTAAAGAAATCCATAAAGACCCCTCACTACCTTCCTCCAAACACCAAGGGGGTCTATCTTGCACTTACAACTTCAATTCTGCCCTCGATGCTGCACTAGGTCTGATACATGACCAATATCATACCAATAGTCACTATTTGCACGTGCCAATGAATCTTGGATACCTGCAAAGCATGAAACCTCTAATAAGGTTACAAAGATATTGAACATGCTTGGGGTAGAATTTTTGGGTATTAGTGTATTACAAAGTTTAGAAAGGGTTTTCTTTCAATTCTTGAAACCCTAGACCCGTAACAGACATAAAATATGACATACCCATAAAGGAACAATGATGGTCCCTAAGTGCATGTAAAAGGGGGACAAATTTGTTGTTAAGGACAGATAAGCTCATGGTTGTTAGTGTTAAAATTCTACCATTGAAAACTGATTTCAAAGCTAGGTACAATTAATCATACTTGTCTTCATACTTGTGAAGGATGAAGATGGGAATCTAAATAAAGTGGAAAAAATGCAATGCAAGATCCAAATTCGCATTCACACTCGTCCAATAAAGCCTAAGACCTATGCATAAAATCAAATGATAAAAATTAATACCATAGAGAAGATCGTATATTTCTCAATTGTTTCTTGATATTTTATTGAATGCCTTAAATGTGGGTTGCTCTTCAAACTAGCATAACCATGATAGCATGATGTAGAGGTAGGGGGTAACTTACTATGGAAAACTCAACATACACAACAACTCTCTAGGGAATACTTACTAGTCTCCATCCTAAACCACTACAAGTTTGAGCCCTCACACATAGGTTTGGAAATCCATTGGACCTTGGATATCACCTTCTACATGTTGATTACATTTTTTTGAGAACATGAGACAATTCCACAAAATCAACTTTATAATCCCAAAGTTCTCACTTGCTCTTACTTGACACAAATCAATCCCTAGAAAATTATACTTCCCATTTGATGGACAAAAGACACCACAAAATATGTCCTAAAGCCCTAAAATCCTTAGGCTTTGTTAGGATAAAATTTCACAAGGTTGACACACCCTTTATACCAGTCTCTAAATAATAATAGACTTTTATGTGAACCCCATTTGCAACATACAAATGATTGACAACAATGACTGTGACAACCAAGTCACTTAGGACAATCGGAAAGATATGATTTGTTTCCACTTATTAGGGCATCCAAACCCCTTTAAAATTTGCCAAGGATCACTACAACCCTATGTCAGATGTCCACCACATAACAATATTATTCATTTCATCATACTCCCCAAATCTCAGTCTTCATTTGTTCACTAGGACATCCACACACTATCTAGGGACAGTCATAAAGTTCTTGATGATTTTCCCTACCCAAGGGCCACAATAGCCTATAAAGGGTATGCACTAACCCTCTGCACCCCTCACTACCTTCCTCCAAAAACCAAGGGGGTCTATCTTGCACTTACAACTTCAAATCTGCCCTCGATGCTGCATTAGGTCTGATACATGACCAATATCATACCAATAGTCACCATTTACATGTGCCAATGAATCTTGGAGACCTAAAAAGAATGAAAAAATGAAATATAATACCAAAATTCATGTTCCCACCCATTGGGGTGACTTTTCACTAGTGGGGATATGATTTATACATTTATTTTTATGTTTGGTTACCCTAACAAGGGTTTATGACAGTTTTTAGAAAAAAATATGATAACTTGCTCAAATCAAAATGAAATAAAATCAAACCAAAGATAAAATTTCATGGATTCATTGTTATCTCATTCCCAATAGGTTTATAATACCAAAAAAAATAATTTCACAACAAAAAAATGATGGAAAATAGATTGTAACGTTCTGAAAAACAGTGAAAATTGCATAAAATCTCCAAATTTTATTGACTTTTCCTTCAATACCTCCAAAAATTGATCCTATGGTCGATGAAACAAGGCTATTTATGTGTCTCATCAACCCTCCAATATAACCTATATTTAAGTATTAACTAACATTAAAAACAAAACTAACACACTTTTTTATAGCTTTGCAACAAAAGTTGCATTGACAAATTTACGGTGATCTCTTGGCGACCACACCAAAATTAGGACAATGATCTCAAACACACTTTTAACCATTCTCTTGGTGATTGTGCCCAATTGAGTATGTCTTTATTATGTATGAATCTTGCTCGAATATACAAATCTTAAAACAAAAATAAATTTTATTATAAATATACAAAACGTATTGCCATGTATACTAATTTGTGTTAGTTCAACAATTCTATTTTGACAAGTACTTCTTTATTTTGAAAAATACTTACAACCAAAGGGTTGTAGCTCAATTAGTTGAGCACAATTTGTGAGGGTGATGGTATGTTTCTTGATTATACCATCCACAAAAGACTCAAAATTAAATGAAAATATTTAATGAATACATAAAACTATATACATATGCATATACATATGCATATGAATATACATATACATATACATATACATATACATATACATATACATATACATAAAGGTTTACTTGGTTTAAATGAAGGAAAGGTTGACAAATTTATGGTGATCTCTTGGTGACCACACCACAATTAGGATAATGACCTCAAACACACTTTTTACCGTTCTCTTGGTGATTGTGCCCAATTGAGTATGTCTTGCTTATGTATGAAAATGGCATTTTGCAGCTTTCCACCAATGATGTATTTGAGATGTCTTTCATTTAGATATGGCATGAGCTTAGTCCTAGAGTGAGACTAGGGAGTGGCTCCCACTCCCATCCCTCGTCCATCAGCATATTTAGTATGCTTGGCATTCGTGTTTGGGGAGTTTTGTAATCAAGTGATAACATAACAATAGACTTGGGTTAAAACAAATAACAAGAAAATTGGTTCCTTGAGCATGCCTTGTGGGCTATCACAACACCAAAGGTTTTTTGGGAAGGCATGCTCATACATGGAGCATTGGGACTTGTGCGAAGAGGCATACCCACTCACACAAGGATTATGTGATCATTGTTCTCATTCACATGAGAGAATGCTTGGTTCCATATGGCTCATCCCCATGTAGCACATACGATGAAAGGCATGCCTGCACATGGAGCATTGGGACTTGTGCAAAGAGACATACCCACTCATGTAGCATAGGGATTGTGTGATTGTCATTCTTGTCTGTATGAGAGAATGCTTGGTTATATATGGTGCATCCCCATGAGAACATACAATGAAAGGCAAGCTAGCACATGGAGCGTTGGGACTTGTGTGAAGGGACATACGATGACACTTCCTCCACTGCACTCTAGAATCTAATGCCTTGTGTAGTTTTAAAGTAGTGACCCAATGTGGATTCATGACTTGGTATCATCCTTCTCTATTGATGTTGCATTGTATTGTTCCATTACTTGTGTCATGTATGCATCATGTATGGCATGTGTGAGCCTATCATCGCCCTTGTATACTTTGATTGACTATTTCGAACTATCTCCACAAGCACGATGGGGTGGACCTAAGGGTTCCACATGGTCGGTTGGACTTAAACAAAAGAAAGGCTGGAAATATTTTATATCAAGTTTTTTGTGGGTGGTCATAATGCATTTATGTTTTCTTTTAAGATGCTAGTAACATTATTTTGAGTACTATCTTTACCTATTGCACTTTTCTATTGGACTTGATCAACACAATAACCTTTTACATGTGATTTATTTTATTAAAGAGGATGTTCATATAGTTCGGAATGCATGATTACCATCTTTGAATATATGTTGAATATATAATAATGAGTGACTACTTAGTATGAGATATATATACACTATCTTTACCTATTGTACTTTGCTATTGGACTTGATCAACCCAATAACCTTGTACATGTGATTTATTTTATTAAAGAGGATATTCATGTAGTTTAGAATGCATGATCATCATCTTTGAATATATGTTGAATCTATAATAACGAGTGACTACTTAGTATGAGATATATACATATCATTCAATAGGTATATGTCATGTATTGACATAGGATGACACTTTATATGAGATTATTCATTTGGGATATACTTATAAGAAATATGTGCATATATAGTAGATAAATTCATTTCATGTATATATATAGTAAATAATTTTGGTAGCTCCCAAGAACAACTAGCTTAGATAAGGTAGATAAAGTCATTTCATCTCTCTGATTGGCTTTAAAGGCTCTTATATTTGGGTTAGCTAATTCCCTATCAACAACATTTTTAATAGGTTTACCAGTACTCAGTGGTTCATACAATCCTCTTAGGAGTTGGACCATCTCAACCATGGTGCGCTTGATCATATTAGCTTGAAACTAGTGCGCCTCATATTAGCTTGAAACTAGTGCACCTCATATTAGCTTCAAACCAGTGCGCCTCATATTATCTTCAAACTTATGCCCCCTATTGGTAGCTGGTGGGGATAGAATATCATTCGCTGTACATATCAATGATTGGATAATAATTTTTTTTTTTGAAAAAAAATAAATGTTCATCGGAATTACAATGAATACCAAGCTTTCCACCGATGATGAAATCATCGAACCAATAGCATTCTCGTTGGTGCAAAGGTTTTGGAGTCATCGTACTTCCGACTCAAAATACACAAATATCCGATGAGGATGCTGTACATGTGATGACACTTCCTAGTTGGATGGTCATCAATTCATATTAATGGACCGACGACACAACTGTCGGACAAACCGCATCACCGTTGGTGTAAAGTTCCAAACTTCCATCAACTTTTCGATGAATTCTACACAAACATCCGACAGGGATGCTGTATGTCTGACGACTTTTTTGATCGAAAGAGCGATCATGCCCACCGTCGACAGAGCCCATGGGATTGTCGTATTTCCGACGGTCATAGGAATCCTCGACAAGTCCGATGATGAGTTTTGGACGGCTACTTTTGTCGGCACTCCGACAAAAATTAGTCACAATCCTGACAATCGACCATCGGAAATTAGTCCTGAATGTACTAGTGTGTGATCCGATTTGATGAGTGGTGGCTGCTACTTAGGGGGAGTTGTCAATTATGTGGTTCACATGTCCATATTTGGGGGAGAGATATTCATTTTTGTGAGTTTTTGTGGTACAAATATGTGCCTTTTCCATTCATGTCAAAAGGGGAGAGAGAGTCATGTGAAAAACTGTGTAATGATCTAAGGGGGAGAGAATTATCTATAAGGGAGAGAGAATATTTTTGAGAGTTGTTGATTTATTAGACATTGATTATTTTTCACATCATATGTTGCCATCAATGCCAAAGGGGGAGATTATTGGATGTATGGAGATATTGTTGGGATAATGTACAAATATGTGTTTGGATTGACGGAGTAATGTGTTGTCATTGATGTCAACATATTCCTCTGTATGCTCCAGTGTTACAATTAGAATAAGTGAGTTGTTGCAGATTAAAGGGTTTTGAGATAAGTATCTCTAGTTGATTCAGCTCAAGTTTCAGAGGTTCACATGGAGATTTTATAGAGTTATGAGATCCAATATTGCAGTTGGTTTTCCAATTGTTCGGTGTTGATCAGTGTTTTGGATTTTGCTTCACATTGTAATATCTTGATTTGTGGATTTGGCAAATTATTTGGGACATTCTGGTGTGTCCTCAATTCAAATGATTCCTGATTTGGAGGTCTCCAAGTGAATCTTTTAGTTTGACAGTCAGTTCAATTAGTGTTTCTAGATTCTGGTGGATGTTTCTAGATTGTGTCATATTTCTATTGATGGTCGCATTGATTGTTGTGCTAGTTATTGATGATTTTCCTTGATCCAGTGGTATTTTTCATGTTTTTGGCCAACATGATGATTGTAGCATGTTGCGGATGTTCAAGGAATAATTCATGGAAGTGTTTCATGTTCAAGGTGTTGGTTTAGGTTCATACTATTGTACGTTAGGAAATAGGAAATCATCACAAAAAAAGATAAACATACTAGCTCAATCACAAATGAATTCATTGCAATGATCTATCCTAAACAACACTCAATAGAGACATGAAATAAAAACATTCAAAAGCAAAGATTATGCAAACCAAAGATGTGATTTGAATGCTCCTTCATGCAGCTCCATTGTTCTTCTTTCCTCTTCAAATGGTTTGGTTGTGGATCTCACATACAAGTGCACATACATGATTGAAAGCAAGTAGACAAGATTTTTGATCAAGAGTACTAGAAGCGTAAATTCGATAGTCTGATTACCAATTAGCTTTGATTGATGAAGATAATCCAATTTATAGAAGAATTGGAGAGATGACAAGATTAGCATGATTCAATTCAAATGGAAATTGCAAATCAATTATGTCAATTATGACAAATTATGCACTTTCTATGCAAAATTTGTTGATTGATAATTTATGACAAATTATGACAACTTCTATGTCAAAATTGATTGATTGTCAATTATGACAAATTTATGACAAATTGACATGTCATTTCCATGAATTTAGGAGAGAAATAGGAGGCAATTGAAATTAGAAATTAGAAAATTAAGAAATTAGGAAATTGATGGAAATTAGAAATTAGGTAAATTAATTAACAATTTGTCATTTATTAATTAATTCACAAAGAAGAATAATTAGCCAATTAAATGAACATTTAATTGTAATGAGAAGACTTAGGATAAATAAATAATTTATTAATCTTAAAGGAAGAAATGACACACAAGGTTAAATGATTAAATCATAAAACCCTAGAAGACAAATTAGCAATGCGAGAATGACAATTAGGTCTTGAGAAAGGATAATTGATATCGATTATGATTTGATAAAGGACCAATGTGATAAATGATTTGATTGATAAATGCGCCAATTGACGAGGAACAATGACAAATTGATCCAAATTGACATATTTGAGATAGACAACGATCGATGACAAATCGATTGCAAAATGACAAGATCGAACAAGATGACAAGAGTTGATGATAAATAGATTGCAAAATGACAGGATTGAAAATGACCACGATCAATGACGAATTGATCGCAAAATGACAAGATCGAACATGACAATGACCGATGACAAATCGATCGTTAAATGACAAGATTGAAGGATTGATGATAAATCGATCGCCAGATGAAAGGATTGATAAGAGGATAACGATTGATGACAAATCGATCGCAAGATTGACAGGAGGACAAAACCCTAATTAGGATTGACGATGTCCAAAATGATGACAAATAAGCACGCACATTGATGCAATAGGATAAGATCGATTAAAATCATGTCTGGATAGTGTTGTCGACAAGACCAAATTTGAGAGGTGAGATGAATGAAGAATGTAGAAGAATGACTCGATGCTCGCAAATGATAAAAACCAAGTACGAATCATAGGAGAAATGTTAATGCGATGCAAAAACCTAAAATGAGGCAATGCGCAAATGTTAAAGTATGATCCCGCAAGCGTTGACCATTTTTAGGTGTCTACAACTACATCTTAACCAACATTGTTTTGGTCTACATGTAATATTGTAGCGTGTATGGCTATATCTTTGTAATTTGTGATGTGTACTGAGAAGACCTTGAAAGATAGGTTGATGATATGTATAAATAAATGTAATACTCATGTGAGAGAGGTGTATGTGTGCAAATAATGCTTTGATCTTTTAGAAGCAGTGAAGTGGTGCGAAGAAGTGTGAAGAGGTGTGAAAGAGAAAAATATGTGTTATGCGCTTAACCGAAACTGTAACCAGGAATGAGGAGACTCTATTCTATTAGGTCATGATCTTCCAGATGTAATTCAAATGTTTTTGTAAGATAGTGAGGCTTCCCAGGGTTGTATCGCTTGTTGTTATTGTTTTTGAGTAGTGAGCTCTAGGTAGTGTGCCTGAATGCATGTGCATTCCCATTGTACTATTTTATATACTTCTAATAGGGTATCATCATATTATGGGTAGGTTCCCACCGTGTTTTTTCCCTTGACCGAGTCTTCCACATCAAAAATATTGGTGTTATATGTGTTATTGATGTGGTGTTGATTTATGCTTTCATTCTTTTGATCAGATCTAAAATTGGGTTTAAGTTAAGTAGTGATTTTGAGAAAACTTATTCAACCCCCTCCCTCCCCTCTCAATTTTCTACCTTGTTGCCAATAGTCCTATCATTTGTTGTGTAGTGGAGATAAATCCATACCCCTCATCCAAAGGAGAAAATCAAGCAAACATCAAGGGGACATTCCACTTCCCACTCAATCAGAGAAGGTGAAGAATGAAGGTGAAACAAATTTACTTTGTGTACTTTAATGATTTTGTTTTCTTATTTAATAATTCATGCATGTGATTTTTCTATCCCGGATTTTCTCATCATCATTTTGGCAAGCTCAATGGGACCCATAGTCCCTTAATTTTAAATTGTTTTGGGAGTTTCTTATGAAGGTTCATGCAGGTCCCACATCAATGTCTCTGCCTTGCATTGACTTATGTGGTTGGTCTTCAATGTATGTTCTCCAGAATTGATGTCTCTGCCCTATTGTTGCTAGAATTAACAATTGTTTTTTCAAGTTCTGAGTTTCACCATCTATGTTTGCAGAAAACATCTATGTCATTGTTTTACCATCTGTGCATAGAAGAATTAATGTTTTCAATTGACCTTTTTTTGTGTGCAAGTTTCTAATTTTTTTTTAAATTACTAAAAGAATCACAAAATACCCATAAAATCTCAAATAATTCATTTTTTAGTTCTCTATTTTTATTAATTTGGAGTTTCCTAGTTTTTTTCTCAAAGGCTACAACATATTTTTTAATTTGCACAAGGCTAATTAGTTTTTTGTTGAAGCTAAATCAATGTCTACAGTTCTCCACAAACCTCTCTATTCTACCATTTGCACAAACTTTTTGATGTTTGCACCTGTCCTTCACTGTCTCTGTATTGATAAACTTTATTTAAGATTTTTGCTAATCATCTTGTGGTTTTGCAGCTCTTTCTTGCTTGTCAAAGACTTAAATCTATAGACTAATAATTATTGCTGCATGTTCAAATGTCAAGGACCTTTTTTACCACCAGATGTACGTTAGATTTACTATTATGCATCTAGTAATTAAAAAAACATTGTGTGTCATGTCTAAGTGGGATAGTAGGTATATGCTCTCCCCTTGTGAAATTTTGGGTGATAAAAAAGTCAAACCTATCCTCCTTTTTTTGTCATAGTTTAGAACTCTTAGAGGGTTTGCCTCTGAAGAAGCTTTAAGTTGGGCGAGAAGGAATGACCCAAGTGGTACTCTTTCATTCCACTATATAAATATCTTTGAGGGTGAAAAAAGTCATTCCCACCTAGTGTTGATATGTTATACCAGTGGATGCCTCCTCTAGTATCCTTATGATGCACTAAACCCTCATTATGAGGGTTTGGAGGCCTCTTAATTGAGAAAACCATTACATGTATAACCCGGTTGGTATTTCCCCAAAAACCAACTAAACATATTTTGTTGTAAAGGCCAAAATATCATTTTCTTGTTGGTGTAGGAGGTCGAACCTCTGAAGCCACCCCATATCATACTATTCAAAGTAGAGATAGATGTCCCCTGGTTCATAAGATATCTGGATCTTCGAGGTATGAGATTCTGGTATGCTCGAGAAGTGTGTGTCATGCAAGGGGGATCCAATTCTACCAAATCTCTATCTATCTACTTTGTTTAAGTATATGAAGAAATGCAAGTGGAGACTCAACAAGTAGAATTCTCTTTTTATCCTAGGCAATGCATGCTTTCGAGTGTTTTCAATTGTGGATACCAATGAGTTTTGTGAAATCAGGTTAATCTAGGCCCTCCCTTTCAGACTTGTCTCAAGCATCTCATTGGCCAATCTATATTCAATCTTGACATCTATTGCAAAGACAAATAAGTCCAACATTTACAAGTTTGATAAAAATTTTGACAAAAATCTATCAAATTTTACTTTGCCACTATTAAAATGCATGACACCATCTGTGCCTAAGTTTTGTTGTCTCCACCTCTATTTTTCCATCTATGTTTTTATGAGGGTCACTGCCTGCACCTAAGAATTATTGTCTCCACCTCTATTTTTTTGGCTCTTCCTGAATTAATTTTTCATTCAATTTTCATCCATGCACCATAACCAAAAGTCTCTCAAGCATCCCAAAAAGTCAATCTATCACCAAGTCAAGAAAAAGAAATGCAATCTCAAGAAAATCCTAAAGCACCAGATCTTCTTATACAAAAAACCAAAAGATCTTGTTGAAACCCTGAACCTTTTTGCATTGTTTCCATAATTATATCCATAATTCCAACAATGAATTTGACCAAGAACCATTGAGAACCTCAGATTTTAATCAAAGGTCAGGATTATCCCAATCAATCAAAAGGAGTGGTCATATTTCATTATCTCTCCTTCCTAAACAAGAAATCACATACTAAGTGTCTCGTCCGTTTCAGGTAACCTCCACCCTTCTCTTTCTCTCATCATCTATCCATTCTTCCACAATCATTTTTTCTCCCATCCTAAAGGACTTAGAAAACCAAATCAAACCAATCTTTTAATCCAAAATTCAATCATAAATCATCAATATCAAACAAAGGTCAGCACTTTGTAAAGTTTGATTCAGATCTTTATCATTTGATTCATCTCTAGTTACTGTGGTGCTTGGGAAAGTATCTATCTCAAGTAAATCATCAATCTCAAAAACCAAAGTCAACACTTCGCAAAGTTTTATTTAGATCTTTATCATTTGATTTATCCCTAGTTAGTGTGGTTCTTGTGAAAGTATATATCTCAAGTACTTTACTTAATTGGTCCTAATCATTTGGGTTGATCAAAACACTAATCCCTTTGTCTAATTTTGTTTTCGAACTTATCCTATCCTAGGTAGGAAAAGACTTAAACAAATCAAATCTTGATCCAAATATTTGAATTTAGCCTATCTTGGTTGTTATCTCACTTTGAGGCCCATATCATCAACCCCTACACCCCCGCCTAATCATATTCCAAGTACCAAGGCACCATCTTGATCCAACTCAATCTTGTCCTAATCCAAGGACCCATTAAACATCTAGAATATTAAGAGGGGAGGAGTGAATTATTATTCCATTGAATTTATTAAAACTTTTAAACAACCATCCACATAACATAACTTAATGTGCAAAATTGAAATGAATAATAAGTAGAAATATTATACACCACATAACACTATAATTTATATGTGAAAAACCAAAGATGAGAAAAACTATAAAGAGGATCATCTCTTAACATTATGTAACCAGTTACAAAATATAGGGGTGGCTCACTATTGTAGGGCTCATTTCCCAAAATATAAAAGCTCACTACTGGAGGATGGCTTACAACCAATATTACAAAATTGGAACTGTTAAGATTAGATCTATCATATGCATGAGATAAAGTTCCACTAAGGTGCATAATCACTTTCACATTCACCGTACATAATCAATTTCAAATAACTACTTTCATATTCGCTATATATAACATGATATGATCAAAATATAATGATCCTATCCTTTGCAAAGAAATTGTATATATACCAAACCGAGTCTTCTTCAAGTTAGATCAATCAGAGGAAGGGTTAGACCAAAAACCCTTTACATGCTACTACTCAATTGTTCTTACCATGCCAGAGAAGTTAGCCAAAATAGAAAATAACTTCTCCACAATACATGGAATAGGTGAAAAGAACTTAAACTCTCATATAGCCAATGATTCCACAGAAGACAAGGTCAAAACTTTCACACTGCACTATGCCGGTAAGCAGGGTATCCTATTACTAGACCCAAAACTATGCCACAATAAAAACATTATCATCTAAAATCTTGGATATAGACATTATACCAAATACAAAACATGTTCTCAAAATATTATAGAGGTATCTGGGAATGTGGAGCAATGCACGCCCAAAAGGATATATGTCAGACTCAAATGTATGTCAGAGCTTGTCAAATTTATACCGAAATATACCAAACTCATGTTGTCGGATCACAAAAACATCAATGAAAATATTGTAACATCTCCCCTTTTGCCATTGATGGAAACATGACTACTAACAACTATCTACATAACATATATACACATTTATTCATATCTAAAAAATTGTCTATACATATCTATCTACATAGTTACTCACTCCCCCTTTGGCATAAATTGCAAAGGGTACAGATAAAAATGCTATATGTAAACTCCTAAAAAAGTGAACTAACTAGAGGACTGTTTGATTTTCTGAATATGTGAAGTCCAACTACCTGTATTTTAATCCCAATATTGAATGGCATCCAGCAGAAGTTATGTCTACACTTGGAGGGATACTAGAGTGTTCTCTACTTCTTCTATTGAGTTTGGCTCATAGAAAGTAAACTAATGAGCCTTGGATAAGGCAAGGTTCATCAACAAGATGCAGTCACTACACATATCTCTTAACTATCCTAGAGGAAGGATAATTTTATCTCGTTGCTATTGAAGTTCAAAGTATTTTTTGTGCAGTTCCTCAATAGATGATCTTCTTGAGCCGCATAAATCCCGAGATAGCTGAAAGTTTTGATAAGCCTATTTTATTTTTGACTCAATGGAGTCAATTTATTCCCTAATTCTCTTGGTTGCCTCTAACCATTGAAGACTATATAGATACAATACATTTCCACTAGTAAGACATGCTTTTTCTTAAGCTATAAGTTGTGATAGATGTTTGTGTGCATTTGCAGACTTACCTTTTAAGTCTTGTAGGAGCTTCTTTTTTTTAGCTTCCTTCTCTCTTGCAAATTTTGTTCCCAAGGAGGTTGAATAGATCTTTAAATAATTTAACAAGATTTTAGATTTATCTAGGTTGGAGGCAAATGGATCAACTGAACTATTCGGTATAGTACTCTATAGTGCAACTATTGCCTGTTGGACTTTGCTGCTGTTAGTATATGTTTTCATTGATGTCAACATATTCTCGTGATTTATTGCTCTGGTGGTCGAAAATTCATTTATTGGGATCATGGTTTGGTGTATGGAGTATTTATATTGTTATTACATCTTTCTGTATTGGTTTTTGTGATCCGGGAAGCTTAATTGATCATATCATATGATCCGGTTTGCAGTTTGTTTTTCTGATTAGTGCTTTGCAGAGTTTAGTATTTTCTTTGGTATATTCCGGTGTGATCAGATCTTGAGCTAGGATTTTGGGAAATTGTTTGAGATGGTCTTGTGTATCTTCATTTTAGATGGTTCATGATTTGGTGCTCTACAAGTTATCTTTCTTTGTAACAATTCTTTTTGTTTGAGTACTCTTGAGTTTCAGATGTTGATCGATGAATATTTGAAGAGTGGTGTTGGTAAAGTTGTTATTGATGATTATAACATGCACACTGGTATTTCCTAACTATGTCCTATTTGTTTTGGTGATCCACATTGATCGTTGTGCGAGTTCTTGGTGATTTTGTTGAACCAATGATGTTCTTTAGGTTATGTGGTATGCTTGGTGGTGTAGCGTGTTGTGGTTGATCTTGGCATGATTTTGGGTGATGTTGCATGTTTGGGAATTTAATTTAGGTCCATGCTATATCATGTATATCATTATATTAGTCCGGTGGTTGATCTTTGTATTGTGTGATGTAATTTTGTAAATTGGGTGTTCAGGGCTTAGCCGACCTTGTTGTTAAGGTTGATGAATTGTATGAATAAGTGATATAGTCATGTAATTTAAGTATCGAGGTTGTTTCTACATTATCAAAGAATGGTGTATGTGCAAACAAGGGATTCATCTTTCAGTGTGGTGTATTGAGCTGAAATTAGTGTAGAGAAGACAAATGTGATTAACTGGAACTGTCATCACACATTTGTAGATGTTATTTTTTCAATTCATTTCTTCTAGATTATAGTCTGAATCTTGTTGTAGGTCAGTGAGACTTCCCTGAGGGTTGTAGCCTTTCGAGTTATTGTATCTTGAGTTGTAATCTCTAGGAAGTGTGCCTAAATGCTGGTGTGTTCCCCATTGTAACTATTTTTACATACTACTACAGATTATCATCTTATTATGGGTAGGTTCCCACCATGGTTTTTTCCTTAACCGGGTTTTCCATGTCAAAATATTAGTGTTGTGTGTTGTGCTATCAATTTGCTTATCCTTTTTGTTTCTGAAATTTATCATATTTGTATTTGTGGTTGAGTAGAAAATTGATTCATCACCACTCTTATTTTTCCCTCATTGTTGTTGCCAACAATTGGTATCAGAGCTACATCCTCCGAAAGAAGCTTAACAGCTTGAGGAGATCCGAGATGACAACTGGAGGTGTTATATTTAAGAAGAAGAGTCCAAGATTTGATGGAAGTAACTATTCTATATGGAAGAACTGAATGGAGGTGCACTTGAGATGTCTTGGAGAAGATTACTAGAAGATTACAAAGAATTCCTATTTTGTTCCTCTGAATGGATCGGTTATTGTTGATGATATCAAGGATGCTGAAAATACCATTAGATCTAAGGAAGCATTTCCGAGTGCCCTAACTGATTCAAAAATGACTAATGTGATGGGACTTCAGACTACACATGAGATTTGGGAGAAGCTTGAAATCTTGTATGAAGGAGATAACCAAGTAAAAGTTGCTAAGATGTAGAGTTTGAAAGGGAAGTATGAGATGCTGAAGATGGGAGAAGATGAGAATAGAAACACCTTAATGGCTAAGGTGAATGACCTTGTCCTAGGTATTAGATGTGTCGGTGGAACCCTTGAAGAAGATGAAAGTTTTGCTAAGGTGATGAGATCATTTCCTCCTGCTTACAAACATAAGGTAGCTTCTATTGTTGAGATCTAGAGTGTAAGTAATGTGACAAGAGATATGTTGGTTGGAAATATTGTTGCATTTGAATTGAGTAAATTTGGTTAATTGCATGGAAAGTCTAAGAAAACATTTAGAGCATTTGTATCCAGAAAGAAGAAGTATTATCTTGAAGAATGTAGAATATTCAGATATGAAAGAGAGAGAAGAGAGTTGGAAGAGAAAGAAAGATACTTGGATGAGCTTGAAGCATTGATTTCCTAGAGATTGCCTAAGAGAGTTGGTAAGTATGATGGAAAATTGCCTTTGAAATGTTTCTCTTACAATAAGATAGGAAATTTTGCTTCTAGATTCCCAGAGAGAATGTCTAAATATGATAGGCATGAAAAATTTGACAAGCATGATAGGAATGATAGATATGAGAAGCATGAAAAGTATGATAAGCCTTACAAGCCTAACCAGAAGTATAAGCATTAGAAGAACTATTATTATGTTGTTGATGAAGGTGTTACAGATGAAGAATCAAAAGGAGATGAAGTTGTGTTTATTGCTATCAAAGAAGATGGTCTGGTATCTATAGATTCCACAAGCTGCACTATTGAGGAGAAAGCTTTAGCTGCTAAAGTTGAAGAGAAAGTTGAATGGGTGATTGACAATGGTTGTTCACATCATATGACTAGTGATAAAAGAAAATTTGTGAGTATGGAAAGATATGATGGTGGAATAGTAAGATTTGGAGATGGCAAAGCTCGTGTGACATGTTGTAGAGGTTCTATTTCCTTTCATGGTAAGCATAAAACTGATGATGTGTTGTATGTTGAAGGTTTGAAGCATAATATTTTAAGTGTTAGACAAATGGTTGACAAAGGTTATGATTTACAATTCAAGAATGTAAAATACAAGATCCTAAATTCCTTCAGTATAGAGATTGTATCTGGAACTAAGATTGAAGGTAATATCTTTCATTTGAATGTTGGTTAGAAAAGTTGATTGATTGCTCAAATGTATGAAAGTTGGTTGTGGAATAAGAGAACGTGTCATGTTAATTTTGATTCAATGATTAAGATCAGTTCTACATAAGTTGTTAGAGATTTCCCTAAAATTGTTAAGCCTGCTAATCCGACAAGTAAGGAATGTCAAATGGGTAAGCAAACAAAAATTTCTTTCAAGAGTAAGAAGTATACATCTGATGGATTGCTAGATCTTGTGTATAATGACTTATGTGGAACTACGAATATTAGAAGTTTGAAGGGTGACAAATATTTTATGTTACTGATTGATGATTATTCCAAAATGATGTGGGTTGTCTTTTTGAGGGAAAAAATAGAAGAATTGGACAAATTCAAGATATTTAAAGCAAAGGTTGAGATTGAGATGGGACTAAAGGTGAAATCTCTTAGATCTGATAGAGGAGGAGAATTTTGTTCCGATGAGTTTGACTCATTATGTGAGAAGTATGGGATTAGAAGAAAATTATTTTCTACTAGAACCCCACAACAGAATGGAGTTATTGAAAGGAAGAACATAACTATCTTGGATGCTGCAAGGACTATTATGATTGAAGGGAATGTTCTGAAGATCTATTGGAGAGAATTTGTTAGCATTATTGTTTACACATTAAACTGAGTGCATATAAAAGGTGATACCAGTTAGACTCTTTATGAGCTATGGTTTGGTCATGTTCCTACTATGAGATATTTTAGAATTTTCGGTAGCAAGTTCTATATCAAGAGAGATGAGGATATAGGAAAGCTTGATGCAAGAAGTGATGAAGGAATTTTCTTGGGATATTCAATAAAGAGAAAAGTCTACCAATGCTACAATAAGAGACTAAGAAAGATGGTGGAAAGTGCAATTGTGAAGGTTGATGAGAACTATGGAAAAAAAATCAAATCATGAGGATATGATGATGGTCAACATACTGTTCTAAAACCTATTTAGACTGAAGAATTGAAGTAGAATGATCCGATAGAGAGTGTTAATCTAGATATTGTTGCTGCTGGTAGAGAGGTACATGAACCTAAAAGTCAGAATAATTAGAAGACTCTAAAATATGTAATATTGAATCACTCTAAAAATCAGATTATTGGTGATACAAATAAAGTTGTGATGATTAGAAGAAAGCTAGCTGCTTAAGAGGTATGTTTGATTTCCAAAATGAAACCTAAAGATGTTGTTAAGGATTGCAAGGATGATATTTGGATAAGGGCTACAGAAGAAGAATTGAAACAGATTGAAAAGATTAACACATGGGAACGTGTGCCTAGACCTAAAGATAAGAATGCGATTGGTACTAAATGGGTATTCAGGAACAAATTGAATGAAGTCTGTGAAGTTGTAAAAAATAAAGCAAGATTGGTGTCCAAAGGATATTCACAAAAAGAAGGGATTGATTCTGAGGATACGTTTGCTCTGATAGCTAGACTTGAAGTTGTTAGACTATTACTTGCATATGCTACCTATAAGGATTTCAAGGTATATCAGATTGAAATCAAGTTAGCTTTTCTGAATGGTGATCTTTAGGAACCTGATGGATTTTCATTATCAGATGATGGAGACATGGTATGCAAATTGAAGAAATCTCTTTATGGATTGAAACAAGCCCCTAGAGCCTGGTATGCTAGACTGGATAAGTATTTGCTTAAATTAGGATTTCTGACGGTTTTGCATCGTTGATATTTCGTCAGAGTGTCCAACGTAGGATATTTCATCAAACAACTAATGAATATTCCATCAGAAACCAATTTCATCTCGCACGAAACCGTGCAACAATTTTCATCAGAACTCCAACGGAAACCATGGTAGTTTTCTGCCGCATGTACAACATTCCCATCAAAACCATGTTGTACATACGACGAAGTTGTATGACATCGATGGTCAGAATTCTAATGGATGACCACTATGCTCTGACGAGAATTTTGTGCCTTCGACAAAAAATTTCGTCGAAAGATTAGCAGTCTCGTCGGGGCATTTTGGGGGCATTCATTGAAATTCCAATGAAAAGTTAATATTTAAAAAAAAAATGTCAGTCTCTCTCTCTCGTCCTCTACCTCTATCTCTCCCTCTCTTTGCCTCTTTCTCTCAAGTGTCTCTATCCCATTCTATGTATTCTCTCTCTCTCTCTCTCTCTCTCTCTCTCTCTCTCTCTCTCTCTCTCTCTCTCTCCTCCCTCTCTTTGCATCTTTCTTTCACTCAAATGTCTCTATCCCATTCTATCCATTCTCTCCCTCCCACTCCCTGTCTCTCTGTCCACTTCTCCTTATCGACCTCTATTTCTATCTCTCAATTTCTTTACAAGGTTTAGAGTTAGGTTTGGGGATTGATGGTTCACTACAAACTCTCTATATCCATATCATTTGCATTACATATCAGTACAAACTTAAACTTAACTTTAGAAAATTTTACTTGGCTAATCGATGGTTAAGTTACTCTAATTTGGTTAAGGGTTATAGAAGGTTGTCGAAACTTAAACTTAACCTTGGAAAATGTCAGTGTTGTTGAAATGTCAGTGCTATGAGGCTTTTATTATCAAATAGTGATAAGGGTTTTTGAGTATGAAGAGGTGATAGAAGATAGGGTGAAAGAAATTCCAAGAATACGGTAAAAAAACCCTTGAGTTCAATCAGTCACCAAGAAGTGATAGTAATGAGAGGTTTTAGATTAGAGAGACATTGTCAAAGGAAGACTTAGAGAAACCAAGTTGCTATTATGTAATTTTGGGTAATGTTTTAATTGCAAAATTATTAGTTCAATGATTTCAAGTTTTGTGTAGAAGATGCTCTAAAATCTTGAAATGTAAAATTTCTGACTATTTATAGGAAGCCTTAGATATGAGGGGATATGTTTTTGTCTTATTTAAGTCCTTATCTTGACTAAGCTCAAAATATCCATATGTATTTGATAGTGACAAATGCTAATGATTGCACTGACAAGATGCTACTACTCTAAAGAAAAAAGCAATCCACCTGCAAAGCATCAAGAAAATTAAAGAGGAAAGAAAACTTGAAACATATATAGATTTATACCTTCCCACATAGGTTGTATTGATCTGTCTTAAAGCAAATGTGAACATCAATGGATTCAGCCCTTGGTAACAAAATGAAATAGTAATGAGTCTTTGAAGGGTAAGCATACTTGAATTGTTCCTCACCTAATATGTAACCAACATTTATGAACAATTACGTATGTGTTAGCTTATGTGGTAGAAAGTGAAAAATTTTACTAAACAAAATACATGAATATAAAATTAATTTAGTCAAATTACCTGGCTTGAAATATAGCCACACCGCTCACAGATACCTTGTTCTCGCAATTATGTTGAAGACAAAATAATCAAGTTCTCAACCGATCTGATGATGTCAAGTATTTCTCTTAGTCTGAAAGATTGGGACTTGAAGCATTGGATGCCCCAAAGATAGGAAGAAAGAAAATATGGATATACTAACAAGTCTATACTATGAAGCGTTGGATGCCCCAAATACACGAACACATCCAATGCTTCATAGCATAGACTCATTAGTGTACTCATCTTTTCTCTCATCTTTTCCTTTAAGGTTTTATGTTCATGGGGATCTATAACTCTACATTTAAGAAGCCAATCCAAGCAACTTGTGGTGTTGTTGTTCATGTTGGCTCTATTGGACCCTACAATTAAGATTAATAGTGTAACATAATGAAATATTGAAAAGTGCATTAACTTATTGAGCCCAACAAAAGGTCTGGGTTGGAAAAGTTATCTTATGGTTTGTGTTGTTTTTGGTTGCAGGTGTGGATCCACCTAAATACAGAGAAGGTGTTTGTACAGGTTAGGAGAGAACCTGGTTGTGGTTGCCAAGAGACTAGGGTGGGAGGATAAAGTGACTCCTAGGTGAGGCAAGGAACTTGTGAGTTTGTGGTAGTAGGAGGGGTGGATGGCTGGATGAACACCTGAGTTGCAGCCATTGGATACTCCATTGATGGGAGTAGTTGAGAGGATGCCTCAAACCTGTCAAAGTGTAGGTTGTATGGGTCAGTGAGAACCTTAAAGGAGAGTTTTGATAGTTTCTCTCTTGATTTCCATGGTTTGAGGAAGAGTTGTTACATGTTATGAGTTAATACAAGAGATGGAATGAGATCCTAGTTGGACAATTCTAGTTGAGTAGACAAGATGGTGTTGTTTATTGTCTTAGAGTTGGGGAGCATGGTCAAGAGTTCAAGAAGGTTGGTTATGAGTGGAATAACATATGTGAGTGGTTGGAAAAGGGCTTGAGAAGTCTTGAGTGAGTTTGGGCTATTGAAGCCTAGTGATTAGGTTGAGGAGTCAAAGAAGAAGTTTCACCTATTGAATTGGTGAGAAAAGAATATATCTAGGGATAGCAACAAATCTTGAAAGGACTTCAACCAACACAAAGGTTAGAAATAATCTCTACATAGTTATGAGGCTAGTTCAAGTACAGTGAACAAGGAGATCATATCAGTATGAAACAATATATGCACAATCCAAGATGCATTGGCTTAGACATAAGATAGTAAGAAAAGGCCTCAAAGCCTCCATGGTCTCAGTCAAACCCAAAAGGATCAGTCCAAGAGTTGATGCATTAATAAAGACAATGATGAGAGAATGAATCCTTTTCACTTTTACCAAGGAACTAAGAAGATCCATTCATTTAGCAAGGAGAATCTTAGAAAGGAGAAACTTGTTACTATTACTACTACAACTCCTTCAATCCATCAAAGGACAAGGTCCTCTAAGGCTAAAGATGAACTAAGAAAGCACCTAAAGATATTCCAATGGCCCATAAGTGATTAAGAAAAGGTTCCAAACAAATTATTATTGAATCTTCTAAAGAAGACAAGAAGACCAACCACTCCAAAGAATACCAGAAAATGATACCACTAATCAAAAAATCCTAGACCATTGATATAACAAATAATGAGGAATGAGTTCTTGAAAAGACTAATGTTTAAAAAGTTAATGTTAAGGAAGAGATAACCAAATAAAGGGAACCTAGGGTAGAAGAAGATCTCACACAAGATGATGTACAAGAAGAAGAGATAAGGGTGTCAATACTTGATGGAAGGATGAATGGTATATGAAGATTATACCCAACATTAGGATGAAGGATACATAATTGGTGAATGTTGGCGAATACGTTTGCTATTTGATGCTATTTGATGTATTTTGTATCAAAGGTTCAAATTGATTACATGTTGAATTAAGCTTGATAATCAACAAGCTAATACGTAAACAAAAAACTAAAACAAAAGTCAGAAATCTTAATCAAGGACCTTACCTTTGATGGTCTCCACTAAGTAACTTGTTGTGATGTTGTTCATGTTGGCTCTGTTGGACCCTACAATTAAGAGTCAATACATATTCTTCAATAAGACTAACAGTGGAGCATAATGAAATATTGAAAAGTGTGTTACCTTATTGAGCTTCTCTTTATTTCAAGAATGGTTTAATATTCTCTTCTTAACAAGGCCAACCACGTGAAGGTAGAAGCTCATTTGGCCCCTCACTCCCCCAACATCACTCTAAACTCCCAGTTAACATATAACATTCATTCATTCTTTAATCCATTAATAAAATATAACATTCATTCATTATTGCATAACATTCATTAACACATAACATTCATTAACAAATAAAATTCATTCATTAACACATAATATGATTACAATCATTTCTCTCTCTCTTTTTTAAGCTAAGTAAAGACTAAGTGGAGCATCATTTTCTTCATCATTTTCCCCCTCTTTAGTTGTTGTGCCCTCTTCTCATGATCTTAATGTATGCCTAGTCCCACAATCACGACGCGGATGCCTATGCAAAGGGGGGTCTGTTGCAATAACAAAGAAATGGGTTAAATTGATAAGTTTTTTTATTATTGTTATAAGTATTTCATTAACTAACAGAATATTATTGGTGTGCTCTCTACTTGATGGGGCCACATCATCTTCTTGATCACATCATCTAGCCTCATCCTCAACATGTTGAACACCCTCTAAATCCTTTGGAGTTGAAACACAAAAGGTTGCATTAATCAATACACCAATTGAAATTAAATTCGTTTAAAAGAGTAATAATGGTTCTCTTTACCTAATGTGGGCACATCATGTTCCTCCTGTTGTCTATCCTGATCATGCTCAACTTGTTGATCATGCTCTAGATGCTCTAAAGTAAAATCAGAAAAGGTTACATTAATTACTACACCAATTGCAATTAAGTATGTTTAATTGTATAGCACATGAATACCTCTAGTACCGGGATGCACACCATGACCTTCATCATGTGCAGGTTGTGCTCCACCCTCAATAGGCTACATTCCAATATCATATCCATTGTTATCATTGCTTGCTTATTTAAAACAAATATAGTCACTTTATGGTGGAAATTAATGTTGGCATTATGTGAACCGGTATGAGGACATGATGACATTGTATGTTGTCATTGATGTCAATATGCTAAAGAAGAGAGAACTGGTATGTTACAAAGAACCGGTATATGTGAGAACCAGTATATGTGAGAACCAGTATAACATTGTGAACCAGTATATGTGCCAAAGTGAAGCAGTGTGTTTGTTTAAGGTGAACTGGCATGTGGTTATAGGAATCGACACATGGAAGCTTTGTATGACTACCGGTTGGTAGTCAACTTCAGGGTTTCTGGTTGAAGTGCTTCAAGCCTGTGTGACTCAATCAATGACATTGTGTGATGAGTTAGCATTGTAATGAAGAACAGATCATGTTGCCATGTTAGCTTTGTGTGCGTGAAGGATCCTGCATGAAGGAGATTGTTCCTATCTACCTCGAGAATGTGCAAAGTCTGTAAATGGTGATAACACATGATGGGTTATTAGCTACCATGAAAATGATGGAAAAAAAACAATGGAGAATGTCTTGAGATTGGTTCAAGACTGTTGCATTTAATGCAATGTTCTCAATGGTCAGGATTGAACTGTTTGAATTACTTAACCTAACAGGTTTAGGGTTAGGGTTTATGCTACCGACCTATCTGTTTCCTATAAGGTCGATGGTGTGTTTCTTTCTGAGGTTGTTGGCAAAAGTTGTGTGTGTGTATCCAAGAGAAGAGCTACGTGTTTCTTGCTAGACCAGAAGAGAGAAGTGATACCTGTGGAGTGTAAGTATAGAAGGTGAAGAGGAGATAAAGCGGATCTGCATTAGCATTAAGTGTTGTTACCAGATCATTGTAATACCTGTTGATCTCTAACCACTTCAATAGTTGGGAAATCCCTTAACTGGGTAGCTTTAACTGGCTTACTGTAAATCCTTTAAAAGGGTGACTCAAAACCATTGAGTTCTTGAAATCCTCTAACAAGGTAACCTTTAACAGGGTTTAACCCTTAACCGGGTATTCTAGCCATCCCTTAACCAGTGATCCCTAACAGGATCGGTTCCTGACAGAACCTATTGTATCAGTCTTTAATCGGACAAGACTCCTAACAGAGTGGACTTCTAAAGAGTTCAAAAATAGCTTGTGGGTATTCATCCTCACCGTGGTTTTTCCCAGTTGGGTTTCCACGTGAAAAATCTATGTGTCATGTGTGGTGTTATTTATGTGATGGTTTGAGCGATTTGTGTCTGAAGGTAAATCATGTTGATCTAGCTATTTATATATATCTTTGATGATAGATTACCTATTCATGCATTAGGGTGAAATGGAATGAAATATTAGATTGTATGAAAAGATAAGTGTCAACCAATTTATGCTTGTCTCAGTTATTCTGGGTTTTTCCAGTTGTACTCTGTTTAAGACCGGTGTTACTGTTTGTCTGCCAAAGCGTAGCGTCTGCTAACAAACCAATTTAGGATTGTGTTTTTGTCTGTACTGATTCACCCCCACATCTCAATACTGGTTTGGTACTATTCATTCATCATTGAGTTCTCAGTTGGTATTAGAGAATCCTCCAGGTCCTCTGTGTTATAAGCTTAACCGCTTGAGGTAAAGATCCTAGTCTAATGATGAAGAGGGAAGGTCCAAAGTTCAACAAAGAAAATTTTAGTATATGGAAAGATAGAATGAAGATATACATCAGAAGCATGGCTGCTCAACACTAGAGCTATGTTGCCCCTACCGATACTCTCACTGATGACCAAAAGAGAGAGATGCAGGAGAATGGGCAAGTCATGGAAGCCCTAATTAGTAGTTTATCTGACATTGAGTTTATTGATGTCCAAGATAAGGTAAATCCCAAAGAGGTATGGGATACTCTTGAAAATATCTATGGCGGTGATGAGCATGTAAAACAAGCTAAGGAAGAAAGCCTTAGAGGGAAGTTTGAAGACATGTGGATGGTTGAAGGTGAGACCATTCAATAGTATGGAATAAGAATCAAAACTATTGTTGGAGATATCAAGAGTGTAGGTGGTAAAATGGAAGATTCCACTGTGGTAAGCAAAGTCTTGAGATCCTTATTACTGGTCTATGCAATAAGGGTTGCTTCTATTCAGGAGTTGAGATCAATAGACAAGACTAAGGTATCCCTAGACTCCATCATTGCAAAGTTGACAACCTATGAGCTAAATGGTTTTGATGGCAATGTTCAAAAGACTAAATCAGATTTTAAAGCTTCTGTTGTACCATCCAGAAAAGGAAAAGAAGCTAGCACTAGTGGTGAACCAAGACATAGCAAATAAATGGATGATGAGAAGATTTTGATGGCATTTGAAGCTCTTCTTGTTAGGAAAATTCCTAAAGGAACTAGCAAATTCAGAGGTAAGCTCCCTTTGAAATGTTTTTCGTATAACCGGATAGGACATATTTTTGTAAACTAGCCTAATGGTGACAACAAGGAAAAACCAGAAAGGTTCAAGAAATTCAAAGGAGGAAATTGAAGAAACTATTTTGTGGAGGTTGATGAAGGTGACACAGATGAGGAATCAAAAGATGAAGAAAATGAAGATATTGTGTTTGTTGTTTCCAAGGAAGATGTGTCTGATGAATTCTAAGAGGGGGGGGTGAATTAGTATGCCAAAAATCTCTGCACTAAAACACTTAAATAGTCTAAAGACAAATTGGTAAAACAGTTTAACAAACAGACTAGTTATCACACATGCAAATCAAAATGCAAATAAAGCATTGACCCACAAAAGCAATACAACCATAACACAAGATATTTGACGTGGAAATCCAAATGAGAAAAACCATGGTGAGATGGAACTCACAAGTCACTATCTACAGAATAGAAACCAAACCGGTTAAGGTCAAACCGGTTAAGGTCTTACAATGTTCTTCACCAGAACAGATCCTATTAGGAATCTCAATACTGTTAGGAGATAAGTCTGATTAAAGACTACCTTGCTAGAGGATTTTAGATTCATGGAGGTGAACCACCTTGTTAGAGGATTTTACAAAGGGATTTTGGTCCTACCTAGTTAAGGGCTACAGACTTGTCAAAGATGTGAGTAATCAACAAGTGTTTGATCTATCTAATAGCACAAACTGCTTGGTTAGATCCATTATAGCTCACTGCTAATGCATTCTAGCATTACTTCAGTATTCTCTATCTCTCACTTAGTTACAACTTGATCTTCTCAGATAAGATCGCTCTTACAACAACTCATCAACTACCTTAAACCCTAGTCACAACATAAACCCTTTTAGCAACAACCTTAAACCCTAGACATGATGTCCTTTTAAAGGAATCTGATTTCATGTCGGTCCAATAGGATTACATTACAATTTCCTAGGTTCAATGAATCTAGACATACTCAATAACATGACACAAGAAGCACCACCAGTGTGTCGGCACTGTCAAACAATCAGTGGATTGGTAACTCATCACAAAATGTCTATTAGTAACTCATCACAGAGTATTACCGGTTCATACAAAATACCGATTGCCGGTTTAACAAAAATGAAGACTGGTAAGAATGTGTTATGCCACTTTTCTCCCTCGTACTGCTTGAGATCTATGAACTACTTGGGGTCGACATGCCGCTTCAGACCGGGAAACACATTCTGCAAAATCACCAATAGTCTAAAGACTACAATACAACATACCGGTTGGAACAAATATCGGTTGAGCTCTAGCTCATACATATAAAGGGGATCTCAATGAAAGTGTGTGTCCATCAATGACAATCACAACATAAACATCAAAAATGCCAACAGTGTCAAACATGAAGGATCTTGTCTCCTGCTTTGATAATTCCAATGAGTGGATTATTGATAGTGGTTGTTCTCACCATATGACTGGTGATCGGAGAATGTTTCTATCCTTGGAAGAGTATGATGGTGGTGTGGTTCGCTTTGGTAATGATGCACCATGTATGGTCAAAGGCAGAGGGTCCATCTCTCTGAATGGAAAGAGTAGTGCTGACAATGTGTATTGGGTTGATGGTCTCAGACACAACCTTATGAGTGTTGCCCAGTTGAATGACAGTGGTCTCACTCTAGAATTCAAGAATGGTGAATTGGTGGCCACTGGTATGCACACCAAAGGTAATCTATTTTAGCTGAATGTAAATATAAGTGCATGTCTTATGGCCAAATTTGATGATAGCTGGATATGGCATAGGAGACTCTGTCATGTAAACTTTGATAACATTTTGAAGGCTAGTAAGATCAAGGAAGTTAGAGGGTTGTCGGTGCTAAGCAAACCAGAAAATACCTTGTGCAGAAAGTGTCAATTGGGGAAAATGTCTTCCTCAATCTTTAAAGGTAAACCTTTCACTGCTAACAATTTGTGTGGTCCTCTGAAAACTAGGAGTGTGTAGGGTGATAGGTACTTCATGATTCTCACTGATGACTACTCAAGAATGATGTGGGTCACATTCTTGAAAGATAAGTCTGAAGCTTTTGTAAAGTTCAAAGATTTCAGAGCATTAGTGGAGAAGGAAAGTGGTAAAAGGATCAAGTGCTTGAGAACTGATCAAGGAGGGGAATTCACTTCCAATGAATTCAACAAGTACTATGAAGAACATGGCATCAAGAGGCAACTGTCTACCCCTTGGACTCCACAGCAGAATGGCCTAGTAGAGAGGAATAACCAGACTGTGGTTGAAGCAGCTAGAACTATGTTGATTCAAGGAAAAGTTGCTCACACCTTTTGGAGAGAAGTGGTAAGCACTGCAGTCTACACAATGAACTGGGTACTCATTAAGAAAGGAAAGGATAAAAATCCTTATGAGTATTGGATCAGTAAGACACCTGTGGTTAGCTACTTTAGAGTGTTTGGTAGCAAATGTTACATCAAGAGGAGCGAACACCAGAGCAAATTTGATGTGAAATGTGATGAGGGAATATTCCTAAGGTATTGCACCAAGAGCAAAGCTCTCAAGTGTTTCAATAATAAGACTCAGAGAATTATGGAAAGAATCAATGTAAGAGTTGATGAAATCTCTGAGAAAACTGAGGAAACCGACAGTGAGCAAGTGGTAAATGAACTGGTTGTAACCTTCTGGGAACCAGTTTCCAGTCAACCAAGTACCAGTAATAGTGTTCCTACAACGGTAGATGTAGATGCTAATACTGATGGAGATGAGGATGAAGAAGAAAAGCAAGAGGAATCTAGCAAGACCATTCCTCGGTATGTCAAGCTAAATCATGATCCTAAGCAGATCATCGGAGATAAGGATGTAGGAATCCTTACAAGAAGAAAGGTCAGAGAAAACTCATGTATGATCTCTAAATTTGAGCCTAAATCTTTCAAAGAGGCACATAAAGATGAGGACTGGTTCAAGGCAATGGAAGAGGAACTTGACCAGATAGAGAGAAATGGTACATGGTCTTTGGTACCCAGACCGGAGCATAAAAATGTCATTGTACCAAATGGGTTTTCAGAAATAAGCTGAATGAGGATGGCACAATGATTAGAAACAAATCTAGACTAGTGTGCAAAGGATACACCCAAGAAGAAGGATAAGACTATGGAGAAACCTTTTCTCCTATAGCCAAATTGGAAGGAGTTCGTATGCTTCTCGCATATGCAGCTTTTAAAGGATTCAAAGTATATCAAATGGATGTAAAATCTGCATTCCTAAATGGTGTACTTGAAGAGAAGGTGTTTATAGAGCAACTAGATGGGTTTGCCCTATCTGAAGATAGTGACATGGTATGTAGGCTACATAAAGCCTTATATGGTCTAAAGTAGGCACCTAGAGCATGGTATGAACGCCTGCACTCCCATCTTGTGAAGATTGGATTTGAGAGAACAAGCGAAGATAGCAATATCTACTTGAAGTCTGAAGGAGATCAGGTCCTGATCTATGAGGTATTTGTTGATGACATTATCTTTGGCGGAGATGACAAGATGAGTCATGAGTTTGCAGATGAGATGAAGAAAGAGTTTGAGATGTCACTCATAGAGGAGATTAAGTTCTTCATTGGATTGTAGATTCAGTAGATGAAAGATGGAATCTTTATCACTTAGTCCAAGTATGTCAAAGAGGTGTTGAAGACCTTTGGCATGGAAGATAGAAAAATGGTTGGTACACCGATGGTGACCATTTGTAAACTATCCAAAGAGGATGACTCAACATTGGTTGATGAGAAGGAATATCGATCAATGATTGGTAAGTTGCATTATGTAGTGCATAGCAGACCAGATATTGCACATGCAGTTGGCATTACTACAAGGTTCCAGAAAAGCCCAAGAGAATCCCACTTGGTTGTAGTCAAGGGGATTCTTAGGTATCTGAAGGGAACTATTGATTATGGATTGTGGTATCCATATAGCAAGGATTTCAACTTGAAAGTATTCACAGATGCTGATTGGGCAAGTAATGTGGACGACCGGAAGAGCACAACTGGTGGTGCATTCTTTCTCGGTGGTAGAATGGTCTCATGGATGAGTAAGAAGCAGAGTTGTATCTCTCAATCTATGGTGGAAGTAGAGTATGTTGCAGCTTTCATGAACTGCACTCAAACAATTTGGATGAAGCATGTATTAAATGGCTTCAAAGTTCCTGTATCTGAATTGGTAAGTATATTTTGTGACAATACTAGTGCAATTAACATCTCCAAGAATCTAGTTTTACATTCTAGAGCCAAGCACTTTGAGCTTAAGTATCATTTCTTGAGGGAAAAAGTTCAGAACAAAGAGATTGCACTGGAACATGTTTCCAGTAAGGAGCAGTTAGCTGACATATTCACCAAGCCTCTCCCAAAGGCTAGATTTATGTACTTAAGAGGTGAATTAGGGGTGCTTCCCCTTCAGGAAGTGAACTAAAGGTATATGCTCCACATCAGTCAAGTATTGCATAGTCAATTTTTTTTTGGATTGGATTGATGTGTTGAAGGATGCTATTCCTCAGGGGAGTAGCATAATGGAATAGGGAAGCTTGTGCCTCCACTTTGGCATTGTTGTCAAAGGGGGAGAAGAAGAGAAGCATAGAAGATATCTGCAAAAATTGGGGGAGAAGATGTGAAGCGGAGAGATATCTTTGTATATTGCCATCAATGCCAAAGGGGGAGATTGTTGGCATTATGTGAACTGGTATGAGGACATGATGACATTGTATGTTGTCATTGATGTCAATATGCTAAAGAAGAGAGAACTGGTATGTTACCAAGAACTTGTATATGTGAGAACTAGTATAACATTGTGAACCGATATATGTGCCAAAGTGAAGCGGTGTGTTTGTTTAAGGTGAACCGGCATGTGGTTATGGGAACCGGCACATGGAAGCTTTGTATGACTACCGGTTGGTAGTCAACTTCAGGGTTTCTAGTTGAAGTGCCTCAAGCCTATTTGACTCAATTTGTGACTTTGTGTGATGAGTTAGCATTGTAATGAAGAACAGATCATGTTGCCATGTCAGTTTTGCGTGTGTGAAGGATCCTGTATGAAGGAGATTGTTCCTATCTACCTCAGGAATGTGTGAAGTTTGTAAACAGTGATAACGCATGATGGGTTATCAGCCACCATGAAATTGGTGAAAAATGAATGATGGAGAACGTCTTGAGATTGGTTCAAGACTGTTACATTTAATGCAATGTGCTCAATGGTAAGGATTGAACCATTTGAATTGCTTAAACTAATAGGTTTAGGGTTTAGGGTTTATGCTACCGACCTATCTATTTCCTATAAGGTCGATGGTGTGTTTCTTTATGAGATTGTTGGCAAAAGTTGTGTGTGTGTATCCAAGAGAAGAGATATGTGTTTCTTGCCAGACCAAAAGAGAGAAGTGATACCTGTAGAGTGTAAGTGTAGAAGGTGAAGAGGAGTTAAAGCAGATTTGCATTGGCATTAAGTGTTGTTACCAGATCATTATAATACCTATTTATCTCTAACCACATTAAACAGTTGGGAAATCCCTTAACCGGGTAGCTTTAATTGGCTTACTATAAATCCTTTAACAGGGTGACTCAAAACCATTGAGTTCTTGAAATCCTCTAACAAGGTAACCTTTAACAGGGTTTAACCCTTAATCAAGTATTCTAGCCATCCCTTAACTGAGTGAACCCTAATAGGATCAATTCCTAACAGAACCTATTGTATCAGTCTTTAACCGAACAAGGCTCCTAATAGAGTGGACTTCTAAAGAGTTCAAAAACAACTTGGGGGTATTCATCCCCACCGTGGTTTTTCCCAGTTGGGTTTCCACGTGAAAAATCTATGTCATGTGTGGTATTATTCATGTGATGGTTTGAGTGATTTGTGTCTGAAGCTAAATCATGTTGATCTAGCTATTTATATATATCTTTGATGGTATATTACCTGTTCATGTACTAGGGTGAAATAGAATGAAGTATTAGATTGTATGAAAAGATAAGTGTCAACCGGTTTATGCTTGTCTCAGTTATTCTAGGTTTTGCTGGTTGTACTCTATTTAAGACTGATGTTACTGTTTGTCTACCAAAGCGCAGTGTTTGCTGACAAACCGGTTTAGGATTGTGTTTTTGTCTGTATTGATTCACCCCTCCCTCTTAGTACCGGTTTGGTACTATCCGTTCATCATTGAGCTATCAATTAATATATAATAGATTATTTCTCAACTATTCAATTTTAAATAATCCTCATTTAGGTTATTTACTTGTGTAATGAATGCATTGGAAGCTTGTGTTTTCCCACCCAAGACTCTTAGGCATTGAGCCACAGCTCCATAGCCTTGTTGGAAGGCAATCTTCATGTCATCTTCTATCGACGCTCTATTGAATTCAGAGTTGTGCATTTTTGCATAATATCATGAGTTTTGCTTCTATTGTGTGATTTAAAAAAAAATTGTAATTTATTATTTCGATGCAATATTTTATTTATTGATACTTACAATTCGTGTGACAAATTTCATGTAACCACCATAGCCAATTTTGAGTTGCCCATGTTTTTGTAGTCTTTCCTTTGTTCTATTTGATGTGTTGGGTAGCCTATGAAAAGTTTGAAATATGTTAGATTATGTAAAAATAAAGAGTAATGAGTACATAATTATGTTGTTTATAGTATCACATACCTTCTTGCGCCCGATGGTGTATGTCATTTTCTATTTTCAGCTTTCTCCTTTCCATCTGAAACTGGGTCCTTCAACTCCCTCTCTGGAATCATGGGCGGATGCTCATACTTTCTATTCTTCTAAATATGTCCTATATTGGTCCCTCACATACTTTAGATATGTGCCAACTTTCTGAAGGACCTTGGTTTTGTTGAATGTGTCATTTCCGAACAACACAACTAAATGGTTTGTGAGTTCATCTTTTAATAGTTTATTTTGGGCATTCCACCATGTATGTATGGTGGTCCCAAAGAGTTCCAATATAATTTCATTTAGATTATTATAAAAAACATCATTGTCTGCAAAAAAAATCATGGGATCATTATTCCAAAAAGAGTGATCAATAAGTAAATTACAATTGGACTATATATAATAATAATTTTAAAGTACCTAGAACCTTCTCTATCTTTATGTGAACAAAATCATCGGTCACCACAAATGTGACCGACAACATTTTCGTACTAATAATATAGGAAGATCAAGGAAATGTTGCTAAAATATCACCACTTGTGGCCTCTGCATCCCCAGATACATATCCTACTACACCTCTTCCCTATGCTCAGTGCAGCTAGAGGTCGGTGCACTATTTGATGCTTGCATGTTTCCAACATTGCAACCAACAATATAGACATGGACGATGGGGTGAGATGAGGTGGTGCATGCACAGGAACATGGACAACACCTAAAGTACCTATAATAATACATTAAATATTTGAGTAATAACACATTAACGGAAGGACAGGAACATGTAAAAATATGAGGTGGTGTATGTACAAGAACATGGAAATCACCTGAACTACCTAGAGTACCCTAATCATGGCCAGCAACATCATGAGGATGCAAAAAATCCTATAAAAAGAATACATACATATTTTAGTTCATGACATAAAAGAGTATAAAATATAAACCATGAATGAACTTATGTTATAATTAAAGATTTCATGACATCTTACTTCCAAGTTTTGTAATCTCTCAGTCATTTTTTTCACCCTCTCTTTTACCTCATCAGTTTGAGGGACTATGAATAACAATTTAAGGATTTCTTTAGTAAAACTTTTTTGCGTCTTTCTTATCATTTCAGAAAGGTTTGTGGAATATGTGATGTCATCATCACATAATAGTGAGTCTACCTCTGTATTGATGTTGTTAGGTACTGTAGGTGTCTTTCCCCGAACATCCAACTGTGACAAGAATATTAGTAACATTATCAAAATTAATCCAAAACCATAAAGAAAAGAACATAATAATATAACATTTTGCTCGTATCTAATTTGTACAATTACAATGAGGTTTACCTATTGGGTAGAAGTGCTCAGAGATGCGTCCTGATTTGTGTTATGGGTTGAATCCTCCCCCCTACAATCAATGTCGTGTTGTGAGAAAAATTAAATATAAAAAAATATTAGTGAAATAAAACCAATAGACTTACAAAAAAAACTTAATAATAAAATGATATATTGGAGTCGTTAATTGGACGTTGGTTTAAATGGTATATAGTATGTACCACCCCCATGGTAGTAACTTTGTTTATATCTATGTGATTCAAATTGTAATCGATTAGCAGCTCTTCCCCTTCACTTATTGATTTTATCGCACATACAAATACACGATTTCCCTCGTGCACCTCAAATATGCAATTAGGTTGCCTATTAGTTGACCTAGTTTGTGTACTGTTTATAAACCCTACAATATTCCCTGTTACTTTTGGCCTTTCATCAATGTACATAGCCACTCTTTTACTTTGATCATTATCTTTTAGCTGTATAAAATTTGCTGACAATGCATACCTACACAATTTCGTGTATATAGAACCAGCTACATCCAATCTTTGTAAATGTAATAGAGTTTGACATACTCCATCAATTCAACAAATTTGTTGTAACATACCTTTATGTCGTCCATGGAAAATAGGCCCAAACCATGTAAGGATGATGGTGCTATGCTATATATCCTCTAATTAACACAAAAATCAGTGTTTATCAGAGGAAGTTCCTTGGGTACCCATTATTTTTGTAGATGTGTGTACCTCAAGGGAACCTCGATGTCACCTATGCTCTCATCATCATAAGAAAATGACCCCCCTTCAACAAGAAAAAATTCCATGTGTTTATGGAATTTTTTCTAATATTTTGAACTCTACTTGATCTCCCTCTTTTAGACCTACTACATGTCTCACTTTTCTCTTCTCTTCCTAAATTTCCCTCTCTCCTAGAAGACACATCTGACAAATTTCTATTTGGTGGTACCTGTACTCCATCAAATGAGAGAGATAGTTGGTAGAGGGTCGATTGTTATTGTGAGAGGAAATAAATTTTAGGATTCCATGGAGAGAGACTATAAGAAGTTGTAATAGATGGTTCACCATATCTTGTTTATTTTTTACAAATGCTACAAATAAATTTGTGGGCGGGATGTCAAAGGTCCATTTCATGGATTGATAAGAATGGCTCATGCTTTTTCCCCAAATTAATCATTGGGGGTAATGTCGATGAAGAATTTTCCCCTAAAGTTGAGGTTGAGATTGAAATTCGAATAAGCCCAACTCAGGCCTCGAGTGCTTATAATTGTAATAGAGTTGCTACTAATGTGAAGGTTTCAAAAACTGAACAAGTTTTTTTTCTGGTAATTTTGGAGTTTCAAAAACTCAGAAAAATAGTCTTCCTAGCCACTTAAAGCATATATGAGGGTCGAGAAAGTGGAATGATCTATACCATGTTGATGTCAAGGTGGTTTAGGTGAGAAAAAATTAAAGGTTTGACAAAATATAGTTGCTAAAACCTGGCTTATTATTAACCCACTCCAAGATGGGTTGGGTGTAAAGAGAAAGCAAACAAATAATGAAGGGTTTATATAGGGTATATTGACTTATACCTGTTGATCCAAGAGAAGAATCCTCACCTTGCATTTATGTAGATTGTGTAGGATCCTTGCCAAAGGGGTTCTGGGTCCTGCATAGGTAATTGATTTATCATATGTTAGCTTACATCTTATATGAAGGTCAATCATAATCAGATTTACATAAGTCACATGATACATATGCTAAAGATTACATAGTAGACAACATGAATAGATTTATTTCTTATTACAATATGTAGTAATAATAGTTTATATAAATATTGAAATTAATGATAAAGAGTATTCTTCGGGACTGTAAAAAATCAATCATTTCATCACACCACACAATACACAATTAGGGATAGGTACAAGTAACTTATTTACTGATTACAAAAAGGTACATACAACTAAATACATGTTTGTCTTAAGCATTTTATCAAATGGTTCACTACCTTGCTGCTAATGGTAAAATCCTAAAATAGGTGCTTTTGAATAAGCTATGGATGCTTGGAAAAAATCTATCAAAGCATAGTAGCAAGAAATAGCATAGACAAGGCAAAGAACTGTTTGAAAAAATGCCTCAAAGAAATGTGGTCTTGTGGTGATGGAATGCCATGAAAATCCATAGTAATTTGATTGTCATGGCATCCCATCACCATGAAACTGCATTTCTTTAAGGCATTTTTTTTTACAGTTCACTACCTTGTCTATGCTACCACATTTTTCATACATTGCTTATATTAGTGAAATAGTGGAAAAGATATATTCAACATAGCTCGGTAATGTTCATTTGGATCACAAATTATTTAACATGGCATGAAAGTAGTGAAACTTACTAATATACCTTCGAAACACTTGAAATATAGGAAAACATAATGATAATTCATATACATCCATGATTGACTCCTTTAGATGTGTTGGGACTTCAAATTTTCAAAATTTGAAGTCCCATAGATTAAACCAAAATTTGTATTAAAGCTAATGGTCAAGCATTGATTTTCACCTTATAAAAATTAATATAGCCCCTAAGTCAAACATGAATAAGCCTTTAATATCCACTCATATGACTTTATATTGTCTATCTTTGATCAAACTTAAGATATCTAGCATCTGAGATCAAACATCATCGAGGTCATAGAAATCATCGAGGTTTGCATGTCTCGATGAGATAAGAACCTTCAATAAAAGTATTTAAAATTTCATTGGCATAATACATACCATCAAAGAGAACTTCGCTTATAGGGTGGCCTAACATAAAGCAATGATGAACTCTGATATGTGATGAGCAGGGAATTAACATTATCGAGGGGCAAAACATCATCGAAGAGCATTAAGTAGCTTCTATTTTCAACTTCGATAAAAGACTAATCAATGATAAAATTCAAAGGAATGTTACCAAAGGGGAAAGGTTCATTGACAAAGAACCTTGCAAGATGTGGTGCCCACTATAGTTGCCTCAAAGAGAATACAATCTCGATGAAAGTCAATGATAAGTGATCGTTGGGCTAATAATCATCGAAGGGAGTACTCCATAAAAGGACTTTGATAACATAAAGAGCTTCAATGAAATGGAAAAAATTGTCACCGAAGGAACAATATTCATCGAAATAAAATCAATGATGGCGATGAAAACAATGGAGTGATAAAGGAAAATTAAATTATCAAAGTTGCAGATATCATCGAGGGCCTTTCCTCGATAAGAAAGTTGTTGACAAAGACGATCAAATACACATCATCAAAGTGGACTCTCTCATCAAAGAGACCGAGTGCTAACAAAAGTTAAAGCCATAGTTTCTATGAGACTTAGGGTTTCGATAAAATGTAACGAAGTTTCATAGAAGAAGAAAATCTTATCGATAACCAGAAATAGAGAACCCATTTTGATAAGAATTAGAATTTCGATGAAGGCATATCAAAGGTCATCGACAAGGTGGAAATCATAGAAAAGAAGATGATATGACATTTAAAATAATTTCAATAAATATTGAGGATTAATGCTCACACAAGTAGCACTCATCAAAACTGGTGTATCATTAAGGAACTCAAGTTGGTGAAATTTACTACCACGAGCACATAAGTCATTTCTACATTAAAATTCAAAACATGGTGAAGAAGCCATTGTAGAGGGAGAAAAGATTAGGCAGAATTTGCAGAGACATAAAATTCAACAACTTGGAGAAAGATAAAGCACAAGGAGAATTTAAAGATGAAGCAAGAATTGTTTTGCAATCCTGAATCAAATGAGTTGCTAACACTTCTCTTACTCCATATTTTCACATTATAGAATCATCTTCAACTACTAGGTCTTCCAAGGGTAGAAAACCAAAAAATCCTCCACCTGTAGACTCTAGTGAGACTACTAAGCGAAAAAGGCAAAAGAAAGAGGGTTGAGCATAAAATCAAGACTTGTTAGACAATTGCCCTACCTCTAGTTTAAAATCTAGAAAAGTAAAATCTAAGGAAGAGGGGTTTGAAGATAATCATGAGCATCTAGGGGATGTCTGGATGGAATTGAAGGGGTATGACTTGTTCATGTTTCATTTGAAGAGGAAAGAAAACATTGGGCCTATATGCAATCTAAATATAGGAAGGCTAGTAGTCCCAAACATATTTATTAGCCCTAAATTGATGATAGTTTTAGTTGAGAAGTATGATGTTAATAATAAAAAATAATATGATAAGTTTGGTGAACCCCTGTTGCCAATTAGAAAAGATGTCATAGAGCGAGTATTTGGTTTGGAGTGGGGATTGTTGGCATTTTTTATGTTTATGATGTGATTGTCATTGATGGGCACACACTTGCATTGAGATCATTTTTGTATGTATGAGTTATGCTCAACTGGGAATTGTTCCAACTGGTATGATGCATTATAGTCCTTAGACTATTGCTGTTTTGCAGAAAGTGTTTACCAATCTGAAGCGGTATGTAGACCCCAAGCGGTTCGAGGATCTCAAGTACTATGAAGGACCAAAGTTGTAGAACACATATTTCCCAGTCTTCAATTTTGTCAAACTGGCAACCGACATTTTGCTTGAACCAGTATTTTGTATGAACTGGAAATATTCTGTGATGAGTTACCAACCGACATTTTGTGATGAATTACCATCCACCGATTGTTTGATAGTGCCAACACTTTAATGGTGCTTTTTGTGTCGTGTTACCAAGTATGTCCAGGTTCATTGAACCTAGGGAATTGGATTGTAATCATATTGGATCGACATGAAATTAGATTCCTTTATAAGGACATCATGTCTAGGGTTTTAGGTTGTTGTTGCGAAAAGTTAATGTTGTTGCTAGGGTAAGATGGTAGAGGAGTTGAAGAGAATATGAATGTGTATAAGACTAAAGTAATTCTATAATGCATTAGGAATGAGTTATCAAGGATCTAATCAAGCAATCTGTGCTATTAGCTAGATCAATCACTTGTTGATTACTCACATCTTCGACAAGTCTGTAGCCCTTAATCGGGTAGGCCCAAAAGCCTTTTGTAAATCCTCTAACAAGGTGGTTCACATCTGTGGATCTAAAATCCTCTAGCAAGGTAGTCTTTAATAAAACTTATCTCCTAACAGAGACTGAGATTCCTAATAGGATCTGTTCTGTTAAAGAACATTGTAAGACCTTAACCGGTCTGACCTTAATCGGTCTGGTTCCTATTCTGCAGATAGTTACTTGTGAGTTCCATCTCACCGTGGTTTTTCCCTTTTGGGTTTCCACGTCAAAATCTCTTATGTTATGGTATTTGTACTTTTGTGGGTGAATGCATTATTAGCTATTTGGTTTGCATGTGTGTTAACAGTTTGTCTGCTAAACTATTTTACTGGTTTACTGTTAGTCTTGCAAAGTGTTTAAGTGCAAAGCTTTTTTGGCATACTAATTCATCCCCCCCTCTTAGTATTCATCAATTGGTATTAGAGCCAACCTTTCTATAAGTTTAACCACTTGGAAATAGATATGGGGGAATACACATTGAGGGAACTTACTCATCAGCTCACTTAGTCTGAGCAAGCCTATGATGATCTTATGGTCAAATGCAAGGCATCTCAAGAAAATAGGAGAGAACATGCAGAAAAGCTGATGGAGCTATCTGAAAATAGTTCCTTTGATGAAGTGAACATGGAAGCCCTGATTCAAGAAGTAGAAAAGCTGAATGAATCCAATTCCAACCCGAGAAAAGAATTGGAAGGACTAACTATTCGAATGTGCCAAGAGCTTGAGAACTAGAGGAAAGTTGAAGATCTGGTCAAAGACAAGGATCATGAAATCTGCAAGCTGAAGCAAGAGATCAGTGCCCTAACTACTCAACTCCATGCGAGCAAAGTGGAAAAGGAAGACATGCAAGTAGAACTGAACATTGCCATCTCTGAGAATGAAAACCTGATGGAAACAAATGCTGCTATTTCAAAGAACTCTCTAAGTTAGAGGAAATACTTGCTAAGTTCAACAAGAGTACTGTCAAGCTAGAGAAAAAGCTTGAATATGCCAAACTGACAAAGAATACTAATGGACTTGGTTATTTCGGTCATGAGGAAGGTGAGACCTCTGATACAAATGCTGGAACATCAAAGAACCAACTGGCATCAAAGGATAAAGGTAAGAAAAAGTTTAAACCTGTTTGCTTTAACTTTCTTAAAGAAGGAAATACTACAAATGTGTGTAGGAGTAAGGCTTACAACAATTTTTCCTATTTCCTAAATGATAAGCCTAGATCCTATAGATTCAGTGGTAACTATTATGAATACAACAAGTATGGGCATAGAGCATCTGAATGCAGGTCAGTTATGAACAACATTGGTAGATATCCTCAGAGGACCCAAGGAGTTCGTCCTGAACCTTTTGTGAATCGAAATCACAACCAGTTTAATGCTTTCAATCATCAGTCAAGAAGCAGTGGCTATCAAGCGGCAACCAGATGGAGAGCAAACTGTATGATCTATCATGGTCATGGTCACACTGCTGCAACATGCAGAAGGAAGAATGTCAACATGAATAATGGACCTTGGAGAGCGCCTGGATTGGTCTGTTATCATTGCAACAAACCGAGTCACATTGTCAGATTCTGTAGATCAAGAAAGAACATATTTGATGATATACCGGTCACTCTAGAAGGAAACATTGATGTTGACACTGTTCAAGTGGACATGAACAAAACCTGGAAGAAGAAACCAATGGTGTTACAAGAGGAACCAGTTTCTGCACCTAGTATGGAAATCACGAAACCGACAAACTAAGCTTCAGAAAAGCTTAGAGGGAGAAAATAGTGAAATGTTTTGAACCCCCGGTTTACATAGGTAAAAGACCTTAACTGGTATGTGATACCTATCAATAGGCAAAAGAATGGAAATGGTAAAAGATGAATTAGGGTTTACGCCCTAATGGTGGAGCATTAATTGCGGTAGGTGAGGAATACGTTTAAAAGGATTTTTCAAATCATTTCTCACTATCAATTTTCAAAGCGAAGGAGGTTTTCGAGTGCAGAGCGATGACAAAGTGATTTGTGCTGTGATTCTAAGAATTTAAGAAACCTTGAATGAGATTCAAATTCAAATTGCAAATGGCTAAGTGGCTAAGTGAAGAACGCAAAGTGGTGATTCCGCAACCAACGGAGTGCGAGGTGGAGAAGAATCTAAAAGTCCTAAATTCACATTTTTTGAAAGGTATTTTTTGAGTTTTTAGTTTCTATCATGGCTTCTGCATCCCATACTAGCTCTAGTACATCTATACATTCAACAAGCTTTACTCAACACAAGTCTAGATATAATGCCCTATCACAAGTTCCAACTGGTGTGATAGTAGAAGAGGGAATCTCAAATTACATAGATTGTAAAATAGAAGACCTAGGGTCTCTAGCAATTCACTCACAGCTAGGTTTGTTCTATGGACAAGATAAAAAGATCAAACTGGAGTATAGTATCTTGGAGAAGAAGAAACTCTACAATGCTATTTATTTCCTAGAGGATTTCATAGATGATCACATAGGATCATTCTGAGAAGAGGTCATGGTGACAAGATGTACCTGGAAATAACGCATGATATAACACCACAAGCAATTCATGTTGTCACTAGTTTCTACAATACAGGGGAAGTGCCAACCCCAAGGACGGTAAGCAAAACTGAAATGTCCAAGCTCACCAGTTCAGTGAGCGACTCATGAGGTATGACCATCAATTATGTGAAGGATGATCTGGTGAAATATGCATGTATGGTGATTGGATACTGGACATTCTCAGCAAGCAGAATTAACTCTATATCTACTACAGTGGTAAATGCCACTTACCGGATGATCAGGGAGGATGCATCATTTGACCTATGCATCGGTATGCAAAGGCAACTCCTATTGAATCTGAAATCAATCAAACATGATAATGCATTGAGGTTCAAGTTTGGACAACTACTGGTTGGGCTATTCTTTTACTTCCAAGGCTATTTTCTAGGAGTAGGTGATGTCCAGTGGTCTCCTGACCAACCGGTAACCAAGCAAATCAAGGAAAGCATTCTAGTAGTTGGAACCGGTTACCCTGAAGTTCTGAACAAGTACTTTGATGAGTTCGGATGAAAAATGAGTCAGAGGGTGAGAATATCAAGTGATATTGTCAAGAAATATGAAGATGATATCTATTTCACCATCAAAGTGGATCAATGCATAATGGAGGCTGTTGAGCCCAGATAGGAGGAAGTGGAGCCTATGGGCTATGAGGTAATGAATGATATGCTGGAAGGATATGCCTCTACCCTTATTGCCTCACTACTTGATCCAAAGGCTAAAAGAACTGGCACCTACCTTGAAAGGATAACATTGGTTGAGGAACCCTCAGTAAAGAAAGGAAAAGAACCTTCAGTGAAGAAGGCAAAAAAAGTGCCTTCAACATCGACACCAGCTACTACAGCGAGTCCTGCAGTGACCAAGTGGTCACCGGCTAAAAAGAAACCTGAAGCGGCACCTGCTAAAGTGTTTGAGAGAAAGAGAAAGACAAGGAATACCTCTCCAAACTCAGAAGAAATTGTGTCTGAGGAAAAACCAAAGAAGACACATCAAACAAAGAAAAAGACAAAGAATGAACTGGCATCATCAGCACTGGTAAATATTGATATCTCCTCCTACAAACCTTTGACACATTTTCAAAGAACTATCAAAAACATTAGGAGAAAAGTGTTGAATGAATTGATTGATTTGTTTGATGACTTTAATGATGATGAAAAGGAAGCGGTTGAAAAAGAAATAATTTAGTATTTATGTGTTAATGACCGGTTGCCTTCAGAAATTAGATCTGAGACACCAGATTCTTTGTATAAATCCTTAGACAATAAATGGCACATTGCCATAGAGTAGGAACAGGAAATGAGAGAAAAAGTTTTTGTTGAACATTTTCCTGATGTATCAAATTCGGAACTGTTCGAAGTAATGAAAAAATACAAAGGCCTCTTCTTCATGAGAAGAAGAAGACTCCTATTACTGGAAGGGAAGGGTAAACAAGTGCTCAATAATACACACACCCTTGCTCTAGAAGCTTTGAAGATGCATAAAGTGGTTGAAGCCAACAAGAAGGCTGATCAAGAACAGACAATAACTAAACCGGATGAAGTGTTTGATGATGAAGGAAATCTAGTTGCTGAACTGATCGACACTATTGATGTTGATGCTCTAGATGGAAAAGAAGCTGTTCAGGTTACACTATCAAAAGTTACAGGATAGGAGAAGCAGGAAGAAAAGGAAATAGAGGACAAAAAAGAGGAAGTAAAGAAGCAAGAGGAGAAGAAGAAGAAAGATGAAGAGGAGATGAAGAAGAAAGATGGAGAGGAGAAGAAGAAGAAAGATGAAGAGGAGAAGAAGAAGAAAGATGAAGAGGAGAAGAAGAAGAAGGATGAAGTGGAGAAGAAGAAAAAGGAAGAAGATGAGGAGAAACGGAAACAAGAAGAAAAGAGAAAAGAAGAAGAAAAGAAAAGAAAAGAAGAGGAAGAAGAGAAAAAGAAACCAGAAGAAAGAGGAAGAAGAAAGAGGAAGAGGATGAGAAAAAGAGAAAGAAAGAGGAGAAGTGGAAGGAAACAGAGAAAAGGAAGAAGGAAGAGGAAGAGAAGGAAGAGGAAAAGAGAAGAGAAGTGACAAAGAAGAAAATAGAGGAAGACAAGGCAGGAAAAGCGGCAAAAAGCACGCAGATGGAGACACCTAAGGAAACCGGTAGTCAAGCCAAACCGGATGACCTTACTAGTCCTATTGACCTCTAGTTTGCAAGTGAAATGGAGCTACTACAGAGCATCAAGGTTGCTCAAGAATGCCTTGAGGCATTAAGGAGAAAGAAGGAGGAAGATGTGATCCAAGCTGCGGTGGACACTCTTACCAGTTTGTTACCCAGTACAAACCTCCCCAGTACCAACTCATCATTAGCACAACTAAAGCTCCTATGCACAGTAGTAGATGATCAAGTGTAGAGCTTAGAAGAGGTAGTAGAGGCAAATTCTAAGAAAGAGCATCAAAAGGCTCTAAATATTGCTCTAGTGAAGAAGTTAAATGGGCTCTGGACTGAACTCCAAAAAGCACAAAAGGATATAAGGGATGCTTTGGATGAGGGGAATCTTCTACTCAGCAAGATTTGCCAACCCCATCTATTCTGTGAGGATGTGCTTGTACAGAAGCAAAAGATTCAATCTGACTTACAGTCCTACATAAGCACATTCAAGCCGCCTTATGACTCCTTTACAACCTATGGGCAAACTATTCACTGGTTTCACATCTAGACAACAAAAATGGAGCTTGAGATCAGCACCCAGTCTCGAGATTTGTAGGAGCTACAACTGGTTCTCCTCCCATGTCTACAAATTCTTTAGAAGTGCTATCTAAATCTGGATGCCTTAACAGTAACATAGGAGATGAGCACAATTGACGCCATGGAAGAACAGGTCTCCCAGATGCAGATAGAGAAAGAAGTAGCCACCTCCCTACTTGATTCCTAGTCTTTATCTATGAAACAATTCTTGTAGGACTTTAAATCTATTTTTGACAAGTTTTATTCCTTATTGTCATAAACTTTTATTATTTTAATACCAAATGGAAACAAGGGTTGTTCAGCTATACTTTGTCATTGTGGGAAAAGGGGGAGAAGTATTCTAAGAGGGAGAAGTATCTGGTATTTAAAATTTTGATGTATGCTCTGATATCTCTATGTGCAAAATAGTTATACGTTGTATTGTTAAAGGGATAGTGTATATGCTTAGGGTGAGCAATTTTGCTAATGGCATGATTTTGTTCTAAAACACTTAGATGTCAAAATTTTATTTTCCTAAGTGTTGCCATCAATGCCAAAGGGGGAGATTGTTGGCATTTTTGATGTTTATGATGTGATTGTCATTGATGGACACACACTTGCATTGAGATCATTATTGTATGTATAAGCTATGCTCAACCGGCAATTGTTCCAACCAGTATGATGCATTATAGTCCTTAGACTATTGGTGTTTTGTAGAAAGTGTTTACTGATCTGAAGCGGTATGTAGACCCCAAGCGGTTCAAGGATCTCAAGTGGTACGAAGGACCAAAGTGGTAGAACACATATTTCCCAGTCTTCAATTTTGTCAAACCGGCAACCAACATTTTTCTTGAATCGGTATTTTGTATGAACCGGTAATATTTTGTGATGAGTTACCAATCGACATTTTGTGATGAGTTATCATCCACCGATTGTTTGATGGTGCCAACACTTTAACGGTGCTTTTTGTGTCGTGTTACCAAGTATGTCTAGGTTCATTGAACCTAGGGAATTGGATTGTAATCATATTGGACCGACATGAAATCAGGTTCCTTTATAAGGACATCATGTCTAGGGTTTTAGGTTGTTGTTGCAAAAAGTTAATGTTGTTGCTAGGGTTTAAGGTGGTAGAGGAGTTGAAGAGAATATGAATGTGTAGAAGACTGAAGTAATGCTGGAATGGATTAGGAATGCGTTATCAAGGATGTAATCAAGCAATCTATGCTATTAGCTAGACCAATCACTTGTTGATTACTCACATCTTCGACAAGTCTGTAGCCCTTAACTAGGTAGGCCCAAAAGCCTTTTGTAAATCCTCTAACAAGGTGGTTCACATATGTGGATCTAAAATCCTCTAGCAAGGTAGCCTTTAATCAGACTTATCTCCTAATAGAAACTGAGATTCCTAATAGGATCTATTCTGGTAAAGAACATTGTAACACCTTAGCCGGTCTAACCTTAACTGGTCTGGTTCCTATTCTGCAGATGTTTACTTGTGAGTTCCATCTCACCATGGTTTTTCCCTTTTGGGTTTCCACATCAAAATCTCTTCTGTTATGGTGTTTGTGCTTTTGTGGGTGAATGCATTATTAGCTATTTGGTTTGCATGTGTGTTAATCGGTTTGTCTGCTAAACTGTTTTACAGGTTTACTGTTAGTCTTGCAAAGTGTTTAAGTGCAAAGATTTTTTGGCATACTAATTCACCCCCCCCCCCCCGCTTAGTATTCATCGGGGATATGAGACAATCATTGACCTTAGGAAGCTAAAATAGGAGTACATATCTCTTGAGAGCATATACAAGGAGTGGAGATTGCCTTTCCATAGAAAGAGGTAAAAGGGAAAGAAACCTAAGACATTTAAGGATACTGATCAGGCTCCCTTTGATGTGAACCAGTTTAGACCACACATTAAATATACTATTACTCCATAGAACATGTCCTTGGAGTTGAGGCACCCCCACTCATGGAAATTGCACTAATGGTCCTTGTCATTGATGCACAATCCAAGGACCCCAGGGGATTTGATTATGCTTCCTTCATTGCTGATTAGATGAATCATGACCTTTAAAAGATAAAAGGGGATCCCAATCAAATTGCATTCACACATTATTCACTGTTGATGCATATGTTATTGTTTGTTGTAGAGGAAAACAACTTATGGGGAGATTATTTACCAAGACATATGTATAATAAGCAAGGAATGAAGAAGCTGGTGTAGTTATTACTTTCAGAATGAGATCAACGTTATGCCAATTATCAATATTATTTCTTTGAAGATCAATGTTTGAAACCACTAATGGGTTTGTTAGGCTATGCTGAAGATTTTTAAGACCTAAAGACTTCAATCCAGAGTTGGAAATTGATCATAAATGGGGAGATTGGTATTCATTTGAGACCCATACTTAAATTAGGGTCTATGGATTTGAAGGAGTCCCCAATGTATTGCCTAAAAAAATCCCAGACATAATTGCTTACTTGGATATTATTAGGCAGATGCATGAGTCCAACCATTTGCATCTGAGATCAAGAGGCAAGCAATCCTTCCTACCAGGTTATTTATCTTTTGGACATTTTGTTGTAAAGAATACAAAAAGTTATGAACTTATTGGTAATAAGATGAAATAATTTTTATTGTCAACTGCTAATGCAAGGGTCCAATTTTACCTTGAAGTCTATATTCAAAAGTCCAAAAATCTACAAGGGCTCAAGGGTTATGAGCATGTCACTCTATTAAAAGAAGATTTTATTGGAAATTTTAAAAGGAAGGAGGTATCACAAAAGATGGATGGATATAATAAAGTGATGATTACATACAATTAGAAGCTTTTTAGGGATATGATCAAACATGATCTTGAAGATATCACTGAACCACTGGCTAAAGCAGAGAAACTTATGGATCTAAGATAGGAAATCCTTGAAGGAATCCCTGAAAAAGGCTCTTTTGGACAAGCCATCTGAACCAAGGATAGAGGTTCCTCTTGATCATTTTTTACCAGATTCTAGGGCCCATGAGAGGCACGATGAGGTGCTAATAGAGGCTACTAAGGTAGAGGGAGAAAATGAAATTCTTGTTGAGCCTCCAGAATATGCAATTTCAAATGGGAGAATTGATAATTGTGACAAATTTGTTTTGGATGAGCAATTCATCCAAACCCCTAAATTTTAGATATTTATATATGAGCATAAAGAAAAGAAGTTGAGGATTGAAGGAAGAGAAGACATCAGCGAAGAAGCTTTAAATAATCTTCAAGAGTCCATTGATGAGGAAATGAAGAAAATAACTCAATCCAAAGGGAGACAAATGCTAAAAGATGTTGGCATGATCATATATCCTAGTTGGAATATAAAGGGTGCATTAATGTTTGACACATATGCCAAATTAGTTGGTGAAGAGAACTTCAAATTTCTTGAAATATCGATACCATGTGTACTGGATCTCGATATGATCCAGGGAAAAAGGCATTACTGCAATGGGTTGTGTACCCTCAAGATAGAAGGCCCCTTTTGATTGATCCAGATGAGCTATTTCCCACATTGACTATTCAACAAGTGGGGATGACCAATCCCATGGAGACTGTAATATTAAATTTAAATGTGGCTAGACTAAATGTAGATCAGGTGGATTTTGTCACAAGAGAAATGCTTCAAGGATGCATATTGTGCAGAAGTTGAAGAAAGACAAAAGTGGCAAGAGATAGCCACTCAATTGCAAAAGGATAAAAGGACTGCAATACTAGAATGACCTATTGATTATGAGGAAGAGAAGAGGATCATGCTTGCATCTCAGGATGCCATATATTGGAAATACAAAGCAAAAGAGTTTGAGAAGAAAATGAACGAGGAAAATGAGAAGAAAGATTTTGTTGTAAATGAATTGATTATAGGGATAATTAAGCACAAGATTGATGCAATGAACACTCAGGATACTCCATTCTGGTTTGCATACAAAGGCACTTTCACAAGCTTGGATAACCATATGACATTGAACAAGAGGTTATGTGATAAAACAGGGCCAGAGGCTAAGGAGATGATTGCTACTCATGATCATTACTATAAGCTATTGAAAAGCGATGTGGATAAGTTTGAGAGTGTATAAGATCTTCTGAATCCGATGAGTGACGATGAGCTCTTGACAATAGAGCAACTCAAGGCTTAATTGGGCGGAAATTTAGAGTGCGGAGTATTGAAGATCAAAGAGGATGAAGAATTGGCACTGTAGGTTTCCAAAATCACTGATGAACTATATGCCCAAGAATACATGATGAAGAAAGTACTCACCAAATGTGTCATGCACAAAGAACAAGCATACATTGAACATGTTAGAAAAATTAATATAATTTTAAGAGATTAATTAGTCTTAGTTAGATTTGTTACTAGCTTTATAAATTGTTACGATGAAAGCTTTGTAACTAGTTATAATTGTTACTAGCTTTATAAATAGTTACGATAAAAAGTTAGCAGACAAATGGTTAAATTAATCTCATTCTGATGAATTTTGATCTAAACTAATTCATAGACTTAGCTAATGTTTGATCTCAAACTTAGACAACTATTTGGTGTATTTGGTGAAGATCGTTCGCCTAATGGGAGTTACATTTCATTAGTGTTATTAACCCAAACTCCTCTGCAGGTCACAAATTTTTATTGATGACAACTAAATACTACACACATTGGATAGAAGCTATAACTTGTAAAATTTGTATCACATACATGGTCATCAAATTTGTCAAAGATAACATTGTAACCAAATTTTCTATGTCGTTCGCCCTCGTATGTGACAATAACCCTACTTTTTCTTCTTCTCAATTGATGTAATGGGGTTATCGATTTAAGGTCAATTTAAATTTTTCTTCCAATCCGATAGAAACTATGATCAAAACTAACCTCTTAAAACCAACAGTGCCAACCCAAACAATAGCCTCCATGTCGTGTGTTTCTCAATACCCTAAAAATGCATCTATGGGATACCTAGGAAACAATAGCTATGCAAATATGATTATGTTTGAGATGCACATAAGATGAAGCTAAGTGATGGCTCACCTGTAAAATGATTAACCTATCTTCACCATCTCACCCACTAGCATCAAAATTAGGCCACCAAATCGAAGCTATAGCCACCTTGGGGTTCAACGCAACACATTTTGATATGAACTATCCCTCACTCAATGAGTTCTAGTCGGGTTATTCATTCACTAACCTCTCTCATACCATGAATCTCCTCTTCCTAACCGAGTTCCTTTTTTCAAACAGTTCGCTACTTTGGTCGCATTTCCTTTGGTCACTCTTCCTATGAATCTCCTCTTCCTGATCAAGCTCCTGCGCACGCGAATGGAGTCTTCTTCTTTGCTTTGCGGGAATGAAGTCTTTTGAAGTCTTTGGCTTTGCATAGTAACTTGAAGTATTTTACTATGAAATTGAAATTGACCTATGGGATATTATACATTTCTATATGTAAATTATAAGTAAACATTGCCAAGCTATGGGATATTATATGGAATATTATACATTTAAAAAATTGAAATTGACCTATGGGATATTAAACATTTCTATATGTAATTAGATAATTTGTGATCCGAATGAACATTGCCAACCTATGTTGAATATATCTTTTGCACTATTTTACTAATATATTTCAGTTGACAAAATCCAAAATTATTTATGATATTTTTATAAGGTCTATTGCTCACAACCTATTAGTAAATTGATGCAATATTTTGTACCACATTCTACCACTATGTTGTTTTGAGCCTTTTAGTTTGAAAATTTAGTAAGGCTGAACATGAAGATAAATCTATTCAAATTTTAGAGGGGGAGATCAAGAGGGAAAGTTAAGGTTGACATTATTCTCACTATGACTAGCTCATAGTTTGTTCCAGGGTGTTCCAAATAAATGTACTAGAGTATTGTGCTATGCACTAGCTAGACAAAGTGTGTGGATGTTCATTGGAGAAAGTAGAATGTGGGTTGGGTGACATGTAGTTCATGTCCCCACTCTTGGAGTAACATGTGAACATTAGGACCTAGTTGACTAGACATTGTGATTGAGAAAGTAGCTTGTGGATGACTTGTAGATATTATGAATATAATCTAGGCCAACATAAGGTGGTAATTATTATGGGAATTCATATATGTTGTTGATCAAATTCATTCTAATGAGTCGTATGTGAGTAGAACCAATAACTCTTTCTTTGCATTCTCTTTTCACTTTTAAATCTATTCTTTCTCTTTGAAACTCTCTCTCTCTCTCTCTCTCTCTCTCTCTCTCAGGTGTCTCCATCCCATTTTTTCCATTCTCTCCCTCTCCTTCCTTTCTATTTCTCTCTCAAATCTCTCTCTCTCTTTGTCTATAAATCTCTTTCTCTCTCAAGTCTCTCTCCTTCCCTCTCTCCCTCTCTCCCTCTTTCTTTTCTTCTTTCCCTCTAAAGTCTCTCCCTATATCCCTCTTTCTCTCTTTTCCTCTCTCCCTCCCCTTCCCCCTCACTTTTCCTCTCTCTCTCTCTCTCTATCATTTCCTCTCTCTCAATCCCCTTCTCCCTTCCTCCCCTTCTCTCTCTTTGCCTATAAATCTAATTTGGTTAAGGGTTATAGAAGGTTGTGGGAATGAATCATTATGTTATTGCATAATAAAGCATTAAAATGATTCATCCATTAAATTTTCCATAAATGTCTCAGTAGGGAACACAACATGATGAAAATATTTGTAATGTAAAAGTATGAATGACATTAAGCATTAGGTCATGTCATTATTAGGTATAACATCACCTTGAATAATCACAAAAGGAAGTATTGTCATTTTTAGAAACATCATTATCATTCATTAAAGGAGAGTAATTACTATGAATTAATTATGTAATGACATTAAAATTAAAAACATAATGAATTAATTATGTAACTATATAAGTCAAATAAAATTCTATCAAGAAATTAATATTAAATATATAATATATATACTAATCCCATACCTCATACATTTCAATCATGCCATTGATCTTCTTCTTCATCCAAATCTTTGTCTGTATTATCCGATCCAAAATCAATATTGTAAGGATCATCATCATCATCTTCATGAACATTAACTCCTACATCATCGTGATCTTGTTCCTCTTCTTCAACATCTTTGTTAGACACATCATCAACTAACTATTGATCCTGATCATCATCTACATCACCTTCTAGTTCTTTGGTATCTTGTTCTTCCTTCACATTATACTTTACTGACCTTCCTCTAGGATCATGTCTAACAACAAATGACCAACCCAGTTTATGTGGAACCTCTGAGTAAAATCCTTGCTCACATTGGCTTGGAAGAACATAGGACTCATTTCTAGCTTACTCAAATGACCTTGTATTAACCATTGTAAATCCATTATCATGTTCAATAATAGTTTTGTCAAGATTATTTTCATTCAATCGTAGCCTATACCATTGGACAACAAAAAAAACTAATTTGAAGGACCTAAAGTCACACTCAAGTATATCATCCAAAATACCATAGTATCAATTTTCTGAGACTCAGGGATGTATGTTACTTCTAGATGAAATATTTGTCACCTGAAAGACTACAGTTATCCCAGAATCACAAGTTTTTTCATGTCATCCAACTTTTTGATGCGAAATTTATTACCATTGCACCACATAGCCTTGTGGTGTTTCACCTGCAATATGTCAAACATGTAAAAATTATTGCATCACCAGTTGATAAACATGTTTATTCTTGGTTGAATGTATGCAAAAAGCAACACACACACACACACACACACACACACACACACACATATATATATCTTTGTGTGTGTGTGTGTGTGTGTGTGTACATCAATACAATTAAAAAAAAATTAAATAATATGGGTGATTACTATATTTAGACGTACCTGTTTATCTCTTAAACCATATGTTAAATCAATTTCCCTTGGTGTAACATTGGAATATCCATTAAGATGAGCTTCTTTAGCCAATGAAGTCACACCTTCCCATGTTAATGCATGACTAGATTGTTGAAATAGTTCAATCCATACCATCATCCAATCAAAGATTGTTTGTGACATAAAAATGTAGTGCATCCCACTCTCGACCAACTATATAGAAAATAAATAGATATTTACAATTGATGTATATTGAAGATTAAGAATTAATTAATTACAATATATATAAAAACCAAATGTAATTAAAATGTATTTAGATTAATGTCCATGAAAATCTTATATTTACCTCTCACTTTCCTCAATCTACTTTTCCCCATCAAGTACTCCCCTTCGAATTGGTTAATGGAGTTGGGATCCCAAATGCGATCTACATGGATCTTTGTCTTGAACTTAGGAAGATATCCAGTAATATACACCATAGTCTAGTATACCTAATATCCCTCCCCCATATAACCCTTAGGATGTGCTCTTTGTTGAACCAAAGCCTTCAAAAATTTCAAGTGCCTCTCAACCATCCACATTGGCCTTGTGTGTATAGGTCCACACAATTCAATATCCTCAACTTGGTGTATGAGGTAGTGTTCTTGGGAATTGAAAAATGTCAAAGGTAGACACTTTTGCATTTCACACATTAGACAAGGAACTTTTCTCTTCTAATAATTTATATCTTCTTTATGGATTTATTTAGATGACAACAATCTACAAGTGATTCAAGACACAAATATACTAACGAGACTTAACAAAATAATATACAATATATTGCACAACAAGTAAAACAAATGGAAAATATAATATATTTACAACAAATTGAACAAATATCACTACTTACCTCATGTATTTTCCAAGATCATATATAACTTACTTTACATTGTTGTCGAAGTGGTATGGGAGAGATAGAGATAGAACGTACTTCAACAATTATAAAATGATCTTTTCATTGTTATTTCAAAACTAGTAAACATAATACAATGAAAAGTATGTACATGTAGTATACAAATATATAGTAAATATACAATAACATGAATTACCTTAAAGAAGGTATGTCAATCATGTGTTTTAATCCTCAGCCCAAATTCACCTTTCTTTGTTATGATATTGTTTATGTTCGCAGCAAATCCTGTGGGAAATCAAATTTTTTGTATACCTTCTTTTATAGAGTTACTTTGTTGCTCTATTAATAACCAAGGAAGGGTGCTTATATTAATTTTGTCCCCATCGCTATTTAATTGAATGATATTTTTTATTGCATGATTGGATTCCTGAATGTCACTACAAATTTGAAAAAAAAAAATCTTTATCATGTCTTCCATCTAATATTTTCCATAACATCTCTATTATGTTCTTTCTAATATGCATAGTATCAAACAAATACACAATTTTTAGTTGTTCATAGTAGGGAAACCTACTAAATTGTCTGGGATAACTTTTTAGTCCCTTTGGAAGCTGGTCATTAATGCCTTGACGACCTTCATGAAGAATATAAGTTTAAAAATTTAATAACGACAATCATTGTCAATTACAACATGAGTAAACAAAACACAATATATAAATATAAATTCCAAACATATCATATATGATAGATAAACAATTTGATTGAATGATATTACCTTGACGATTAATTTTATTATATTCCAACTTCCATAGGCGAGGTGTCATTCTTCGTGGTTTTGATGTAGTCCATTCTTTCCCATTGAAAACATGTTTTGCAGTAGTTTGATACTTATGATTTTTTTGGAGGAAGTGCCTATGCTCATCAAACACTTGCGTTCCTAAACTCATTGAATGACGAGATTTCATCTTTGAACCACAAACTGCACATGCAAATTTTCCCTTTGTTTGAAGACCTACAAGATGATTTATAATTGGATTAAATATGTTAATATATATATATATATATATATATATGTATGTATATATATATATATATATATATATATATATATATATATATATATAATAGATTATTTAAAAAAATGCATGATTTATACTTTAAAAAATTAAATATTATTAAAGTGCGCAAGTTGAACTTTATAACATACCACAAAAAATATGTTAGCCCTGGCGCATCATGAATTGTCCTTGCAAGCATTGCATGGAATTAAAATTGTCTTTATCCTATTGGTCTAGAGACGTCATACATAGTGACGCCATTTCATAACTCTAGTAACTAGTCGATAAGAGGCTCAATATATACACTCATATCTTTAACTTTGTACTTACCTAGTTGAATGAACATAAATATTACGTAGTTATTATAACCATTTTACTGTGATATATATAATTTAATGTACATGACTATTAAATGAAAAATACCTGGAACAATCGTTGTCAACACTGTGTGCTCTCTCTTTATTAACATCCATGGAGGAATGTTATTGTTGATAACAAAAATAGGCCACCTTGAGTAAATAGATCTCAAATCTCCAAATTGATTGACACTGTTCGCTGCCAATGAAAGCCTGAGATTACAAGGTTTTTCTTTAAAGTGGTCATTTTTCCTCTATGTCCCTAAATGCAAAACCATCCACGGGAATTTGAAGAATGTCATCTCCACTTCTATTCCATGCATGGTAATCCATAAATTGTGCTAAGATTTTGCACCAAAATAATAGTTGCATACATGGAATAATGGGAATATAACAAAGAACCTTGCGAGGCATCTTTTTTGTTAGTTGATTTGTTTGATATCTATTGATATGACATTCAGGGAATTCTGTTGCAAATTCATGTTGTTTATGATATATAATATGATCATTGGGACATGCATCTATTTCTTCATACTCCATTCCAATATCTTTCATAATGGTAGATACTTCTCGGTATGAGCAAGGTAGAATATTTGATGGTGGTAACAAAAATTCACCTATCAATCTACAATGAAAAAAATAATTTGTTAATATAAAAAATATTAATGGTACACATTTCACCCTTTATTTACTAGTGATGAAATAACAACAAAAATAGATGAAAAAAGGACATATATGACATACCTTAACATATGTGAGATTGTTATGTTGGATAAACCATTCATAACCTTCAAGTTCACCAACAACAATACAATAGAGAGAAGAGTTGTTTGGGAGCCTTCATAAAGGGACTCATATGCCTTCTCAAGTACAGGTAAATCATGAACAACATCAAAGTCATCTTGATCATCATGATCAGCAACACCAGTACTAAATATGTCATGGATCAATGTATTTGTATCATCATCTTCAACTATGTTTTTTGGCGCATGATCATCTTCTTCCATAGATCATTATCTTCATCTTCAATATTCAACCTCCATGTTCCTCCACTTGGAAAACCACATTCTCTGGGTTGTGGTAGTCCATATCATGTGCCCTAGGGCATCCCACCTATATAATAATGATCAACATAAATAAACAATGATCATGATCTCATTATCAAATATCAAGTTATTTTTTATGTATATAAATTGTTAAAACCATATAAACATTTACAAATGAAATCAATATAAACACATATAATGAACAACTTACCAATGGACGATAATCATGCCCCCCTTCAATGTTTCTCACCTATTGTGATTAAAAGTCTTCTCGTCTTTAAGACCTTGCAATTTTTTTAGGGACAATAAAATTTCCCATCACCTTTTTTTTTCAAGCTAGACCACAATCTAGCAATTGTCTCCTTATTTTGTTCTTGACTAATATTATCTATAATGATTTTTCTTCACAAGCAACAAAATCAGACTATATAAAAATTGGTCTATAACCTTCACAAACCCAACAAAACGTTGTTGTAAGTATGTAAAACATTGTTTGCGCGATTTTTTATATTTTTTACTTGACTAACCCTAAGGTTTTTTTTTTTTTGCTTTTTTACTTTTATCTTTTTCATCGAAATTCCGACGACCGCTCATCGTAACTTCGACGAAATTAATAAATGCCATAATTATGAAAAACAGCGGGCAATTTTTTTTTTAAAAAATAACAAATTGACATAGTTAACCTCATAATATCCAACAAATCAAAAATCCCATAGTTCGTCGAAATTTTTCGTCATAAATTCACCCGGATAAGTTAGTGTAATAAAGGTACTGTTGATAGTAATCTGTATTTTAAGATTGAGAATGATAACATCTTGATTGTTGAAGTCTTTGTTGATGATATTATCTTTAGAGGAGATGATAACTTAAGTACGAAGTTTGTTGGTGATATGATGAAATTTTTCTTAGGTTTGCAGATTTCACAGACTGAAATAGGTATTTTTTATCTCAAACTAATTATGTGAAGGAATTATTGAAGAAGTTTGGATTAGATGACTCTAAACCAATTGGAACTCCTATGGTGATTGGCTGCAAATTATTTAAAAATGATGAATCTCTGAAAGCTAATCAGTCTTTGTATAGATTATGGTTGGTGGACTGCTATATTTGACTTAGACTAGACCAGACATTATGCATGTTGTGTGCATGGCTGCTAGATATCAAGTTGATATGAAATAGAGCCATGTCACTGTTGTAAAGAGGATATTCAAATACTTGAAAGGAACTATGGATCATGGTTGGTGGTATCTGAGGAATGATTATTTCATGTTATGTTCTTAGACTGATGCTAATTGGGCTGGTGATGTTGATGACTGGAAGAGTACCTCCGATGGTGCATTATTTTTGGGTAAGAAATTGGTTTCATGAACTAGTAAGAAACATGATTCAGTTTCCTTATTTACTATTGAAGTTGAGTACATTGTTGCTGCTAGTTGTTAGGATAACCAGTGAATAACTGAGACGGGGAGGGTGAATCAGTTGTTAACAGATTATAACTTTTAATCCACAATACAAACTTAAACAAATCAAGTACCGGTAAAGCATATACAAATGTTGGTAGGAACATATAGTGGTAAACAATACAACTTAACAATTAACCAGATAATTAATGCAAAGAAGCCATACCACATAACACCATGATATGTATGTGGAAAACCTAGAAAGGGAAAAACCATAGTGGGAAGCCTACCCATAGTCAGATGATACTTGTGCAGAAAGTGTGTGTTACAATGAGGGGCTTGCACTTGTAGGAAGGCACACTGCTTAGAGAGTACTGATCATTACAAAAGAGTATTACTGACTATAGAGAGGCTACAACCATCTCAAGATAAATGGACAACAATCCAATAGAGTGAACTGCTAGAAATAGCATCTACCATGCCTGATTACAGTCTCAATTAATCTCAGTACCAGAGGACTAAATCCTCTTTTGAATCCAATTCAATCACCAATGATCAACCAACTCCTCTGCCTGAATGATATTACAATATTCACACATTACATTCCTTGACCATGACCTTTCCAATAACCATGATACTTTACAAAGAGTTTCTATCTCTTATTTATACAAACCCTAAGGCCTAAACCGATTAGGTCAGCCACCTAAAGATATTACAATAATATCATTACATAATTCCATATTTCAATGATATGTCATGTCAGCTTAAGACCAAAACAATAATAACAAATCCATAAATCATCTCGAGTCATCCTGGTAATGTGTAGAGTACATGTTAGCATGATACTGGTCCATAACCTAGATAGGTACCAGACCTATTCTGGGTCCACCACACCAAAGCAATGTCTTCAAGCATTTGAAGCATGATAAAAGAACATCTTTAGCATCCTAAAATCCATGAAGAAGCTGCACCAATACCAACTATGCATCCTGTCATGATTCCTCATTGAAAGCTTTGTTAGTAAAACCTTAAACCAGTGTCGGTAAGGGTTTACTAGATTGTATGATAGCATATGATTACCAAACCAATACCAACTTACTAAAACATGCTCATGGAGAATATAACACATGAAATCAAATATACTTCACTAATCCAAACATGTCAGAGGTGTCCAACAAATAGTCCCTTCTGTCTGTAACACTAGATCTTCTACCGATAACCAACCATAACAGCTAGTGTTGACATCAATGACAAAACATCAATGCAACACATAATCAATTCATCCATAATGCCAACAATCTCCCCCTTTGGCATTGATGGCAACACTAAATGTGAAAAATATCTTAGTATCAAGAAATGCCAAACAAGTCTCCCCCTGTGGAAGACAACCAACAATCAATAGCTCTCCCCCATGTGAATGATATTATTGTAAGGATCTGAATAATTTTTCACATTACTATCACTCCCCCTTTGACATCAATGCCATAAATCTGACAAAAATATCAAAGCAATGATATAAACCTCTGAATCTCAAAGCTGACTACTCCCCCTGAGTAGTAGCATGACTCATAAGTGCCAGAATGAATAATGTCTTTGGTAATGCATGTCAGACTGATGACAAACTTCATCAATCAAGTCTTTGTCAGTGGGGCAGGAACCCCTAACTTGTCTCTCAAATAATCAAATGATTCCTTAGACAACAGTTTAGTGAATATGTCTGCAATTTGTTCTTTAGTGTTCACATTAACCAATTTGACTTCCTTTGCTTTAGCCTTGTCCTTAAAAAAGTAAATACTTTATTGAAATATGCTTTGTCCTATAGTGAAATACTCGATTCTTAGACATGTCAATAGTTGCAGAGTTATCACAGTAGATAACTACTGGCTCACTACAATTTACCTTGATATCCTTCAACATTTTCTTCATCCACAAGACTTGAGTGCAATTAGTTGTTGTTGCAACATACTCGACTTCTTCAGTAGATAAATAAATGCATGACTATTTTTTTCTGATCCATGAAACCAATTTCTTTCCAAGAAAGAAAACTCCACCAGAAGTGCTCTTCCTGTCATCAGTATCACCGATTTCACCTTTGATGTGAACTTTGTTGAATGTGTAGACTATCGTGTTAGGTCCCAGAGACAACTGAGATGGGGGGTGAATCAGTTGTCTAATAAATTCAAACCAAAAACAACTTAACCAACTTAATGCTTAATACTGGTAAACCAGTTAAGTATGCTGGTAGATAGTTTTAACAGTTAATTTCTATACCGGTAAAGATTAATGCATGAAACATAAACACAAAGTCATCCACAACACATAACACCAATATTTGTACGTGGAAACCTTGTAAGGGGAAAACCATGATGGGAAACCTTACCCACAATCAGATGATACTACTATAGATAGTAAGTGTACATAAATGGGGTCTGCAGATGCAAAAAGGCCAATAGCCTAGAGCTCACTGCTCAATCATAAAATGGGAGTCACACTGACTACAGTTGGATGGTTAAATCCAATAAGAATGTACTGCACAAAATAGCATCTTCATATGCTGGATTTAGTACTAGTGTAATACTGATATGCTTTCATAAAAACCTAGCTTCACCTCAAATGATGTCTGTGTGTATTGCACTGTTTAATCTCACATATACCTTTTCACAATCCTTTTTCACATTCCACACTTGATCTTACAAATAAGATCTTACATTTATACCATAACCTAAGACCAATTTTAGTAGGTCGGCTCTACAAGATATTACAATAAAACATTTTACAAAAAATATAATATCCAATGCAATAACCGATTGAACATGTTGGCTTAATGCATCTACAACAATAATTAATCATCTCCATAGTGTGCCATGCTGACCTGGAAAAGATAATCCTGCCGGTGTAACCCTAGACCAATTTGCTGGTAAAAGCAAGTATGCAAATATGAATATACCAATGATTAATTTATTAAGATAAGATGTCCACACGATGTCTTCGATATTACCAAGTGTCTTCCATATAATTCCAAGTGGCGGTGATCATTATATCCTATCGGTGAACCATATACCAATAACTATGCAATAGTTACTTGCTTGCCAGTGAATGTTGTTGGATCTCCAAAGTGCTAGTGTTTTAGTAGGTGTTGACATCAATGAAAAAACCATACCAAAATACCAACATGTTGTACTCATTGCTTCTCTCTAGTAGATATGAGGCAATTTGGCTTCCATCATCATAGATCTAGTTGCATCCAAAATGGTTCTGTTCTTTCTTTCCACTCCTCCATTTTGTTGAGGAGTCCTAGGTGCAAATAGTTGTCTCCTGATTCCATTTGTCTAATAATAAATGTTAAATTCATGAGAAATGAACTCACCGCCATGAACTGATCTTAGACATTTGATTTTCAATCCAGTTTTGTTTCTCCCTTAGAAAAGTCACCCACATCATTTTAGAATAGTCATCAATAATCAACATGAAATACCTATCACCTTGAAAGCTTCTAGTCCTTGCTGGACCACATAAGTTAGTGTGAATAAAATCAAGTACATCATTAGATTTATCATGTATGCTCTTAAAATAACTTCTGTCTTGCTTACCCAATTGACATTCCTTACATACCGGATTATGAGGCTTCATAATCTTAGGTATATCTCTAATTGCCTTAGTTTTACTGATCTTAACAATACAATCATAATTAACATGACACAATGTCTTATGCCATAGCCAACTCTCATTAATATGAGCAATCAAACATGTGTTATTACCAATGTTCAAGTGAAAGATATTACTTCCTATCTGAATATCGGTTGCAATCTCCAAACCACTCTTGTTAATGATTTTGCATCTTCTATCTTTGATCATACATGCCTTGTCATCTCCAAATCTGATTTGACTGCCATTGTATTTGTGTAGGGACAAAAATTTCCCTTTATCTCCAGTCATATGATGTGAGCATCCACTATCAATTACCCATTCATCCTTATCTTCAGCTTTTGCTGCAAGGGCTTTTTCTTCATTCTTGATAGCTGGTTCCAGTTCATCTTCCTTCAAAGTATAGAACACCCATTACTTTCCATTTCTAGATCCACTAGCAGAGTCTTTTGTCGGTTCATCTCCATAGTCATCACTTACTCCTTCCTCTTCTTCTATGTAGCATTGTTTACTCTTCTTGAATCTATATTTGTTTTGGTTAGGCTTAAAAGATTTCTTAACTCTTTCCTCAAACCTTGCATTCCTTTCATCACATCTAGATGCAAAATGACCAATCTTATTACATGCAAAACATTTAAAAGGTTCTTTTCCTTCATACTTACTTCCAATTGGTCCTTTAGGTATTCTTCTAGCAAATAAGGCTTCAATTTGCTCAAGTTCTTCATCTTGTTTCCTCATGTCTTCCAATTCTTTTGCATATAGGGTTTTCCAATCACTTTTGCCGGTAGATGTTGATGATGATGCATGAAAAGCGGTTTCAAAATTTACAGCTCTGGAAGATCCAAATTCTTCAAGCTCAAAAGCAGATAATTTCCCAATGAGAATGTCTTTGTTAACTGAAGTGTTTGTCATTGTTATTAACTCATTAATTGCAATTGCCTTCATCTTGTAAGCCAGTGGAATGGCTCTCAAGACTTTGGAAACTATTTCATCTTCACTTAGAAATCCTCCACAATATTGAATTCCCATAACAATATCATTTACTCTTTCCATAAACACAACAATTCTTTCATTGTCTTCCATTTTCAAGTTTTCATATCTTACCCGGAAACCATCAAGTTTAGCAATTTTGATAGTAGGATCACCTTCATTAAAAGTTTTCAATTTTTCCCACATAACCTTAGTCAATCCTAGATCATAAGGTGTGTATCCTTTCCAAGACATCTAAGATGAGTCTCCATTCGAATTTTCCATATCTTATAATTTGTTCCATCAAGCTTAGGGATTTCTCTTCTGAAAATTGTTGTCAGTGGATTAGAAGTATTAGATGCCATAGGATCTACCTCAAGTGGTTAAGCTTCTGCAAAAGAGGACCAAAGCTTTAATACCAATTGCTAGGATAACCAGTGAACAACTGAGAGGGGGGGGGTGAATCATTTGTTAACAGATTATAACTTTTAATCCACAATACAACCTTAAACAAATGAAGTATCGGTAAAGCATACACAGATGCCAGTAAACAATACAACTTAACAGTTAACCAGATAATCAATGCAAAGCAACCATACCAAATATCACCATGATTTGTATGTGGAAAACCCAAAAAGAGAAAAACCACAATCAGAAGCCTACCCACAATCAAATGATACTTCTACAGAAAGTATGTGTTACAATGAGGGGCCTGCACTTGCAGGAAGGCACACTGCCTAGAGTGTATTGCTCATTAAAAAAGAGTCTCACTAACTACAGAGAGGCTACAACCATCTCAAGATAAATGGACAACAATCCAATAACTACTAGAAATAATATCTACCATGCCTGATTATAGTCCCGATTAAGCTCAGTGTCGAAGGACTAAGTCCTCTTCTGAATCCAATTCGATCACCAATGATCAACCAACTCCTCTGCCTAAATGATATTACAATATTCACACATTACATTCCTTGACCATGACCTTTCCAATAACCATGATACTTTATAGAGAGTTTCTATCTCTTATTTATACAAACCCTAAGTCCTAAACCGATTAGGTCGGCCACCTAAAGATATTAAAATAAGATCATTACATAATTCCATATTACAATGATATGCCATGTTGGGTTAAGACCAAAATAATAATAAAAAATCCATAAATCATCTCGAGTCATCCCAATAATGTGTAGAGTACACATTAGCATGATACCGGTCCATAACCTAGATAGGTACCAGACCTATTCTAGGTCCACCAGGCCAAAGAAATGTCTTCAAGCATTTGAAGAAAGATCAAAGAACATCTTCAGCATCCTAAAATCCATGAAGAAGCTACACCAATACCAACTATGCATCATATCATGATTCCTCAATGAAAGCTCTATCGGTAAAGCCTTAAACCAGTTTTGATAAGGGTTTACTAGAGTGTATGATAGAATCTGATTACCAAGCCAATACCAAGTGACCAAAAAATGCTCATGGAGCATATAACACATGAAATCAAATATACTTCATTGATCCAAACATGCCGAAGGTATCCAGAAGATAGTCTCTTCTATCGGTAACACAAGATCTTCTACCGATAACCAAAACGTGTCTATAGGTAGCCAACCATAACAACTAGTGTTGACATCAATGACAAAACATCAATGCAACACATAATCAATTCATCCATAATGCCAACACTAGTAACTGCACTCAATTAGTTTGGATGAAGCAAATGTTGAAGGATATCAAAGTTATCTATGATAAGCCTATTTTCATATATTATGATAATTCCAATGCTATTAATATGTCAAAGAACCCAGTACAACATTCAAAGACTAAACATGTATCAATCAAATATCATTTATTGAGACAAAAAGTCATTGAAGAGGAAGTGAAGCTAGATTATGTGTCTACAAAGGAACCAATTGCTGATATTTTTACTAATCCTTTGCCTACAGATACATTTCCTATTTGAGAGACAAGTTAGGGGTATCCATCCTTCCTGATGGGAACTAGATGCATTGAGTTGCATCAATCCAGTGGGCTTCACAGTCTTATCTTTTTGTTTGGATTGATGAGCTGATGCTGCTACTCTGCTGGAGTATTCAGTGTGTTTAAGGGGGAGAGAATCATGATTTTTTTTCAAAGGGGGAGAGTAAGTTTGGTTTTATGTTTTGAGAATATTTGGCATTGTTGTCAAAGGGGGAGAGAAGCATGTGAAAAAATATGTTATCTTCTTAATCTTAAGGAGATTCTATTGGAGATATTTTCTTTCTTTGCATTGATTATTTTTCACATTCATATGTTGTCATCAATGCCAAAGGGGGAGAATGTTGGACAATGTTGCTGCTAGGATATGTTGTAATTGATGTCAACATATTCCTGTGATTTATTTCTCTGGTGATTGCATATTGGTTTATTAGGATCATGGTTTGGTGTATGGACCATTTCTAGTGTTATTACATTTTTTTGTATTGGTTTTGGTGATTCGGGAAGCTCAATTGATCATATCATATGATCTGGTTTTTAGTTTGTTTTTTTGATCAGTGCTTTGTAGAGTTCAATATTTCCTTTGGTATATTTCAGTGTGATCAGATATTGAGCTAGGATTTTGGGAAATTATTTGAGATGGTATTGTGTATCTTCATTTCCGATAGTTCATGATTTGGTGCTCCGCAAGTTATCTTTCTTTGTAACAGTTGTTGTTGTTAGAGTAGTCTTGAGTTTCAAATGTTGATCGATGAAGATTTGAAGAGTGGTGTTGGTATAGTTGTTACTGATGATTCTAACATGCCTGCTGGTGTTTCCTAATTATGTCCTAGTTGTTTTGATGATCTATATTGATCGTTGTGCGAGTTCTCCGTGTTATGCAGTATTTCTGGTGGTGTAGCATGTTGTGGTTGATCTTGGCATGCTTTCTAGTGGTGTTGCATGTTTGCGAATTTTATTTATGTCCATGCTATATCATGTATATCATTATATTGGTCTAGTGGTTGATCTTTGTATCGTGTGATGTAATTTTGTAATTGGGTGTTGAGGGCTTAGACGACCTTGTTGTCAAGGTTGATGAATTGTATAAATAGGTGATATAGTCATGTAATTTAGGTATCAAGGTTGTGTCAGCATTATCACACAGTGGTGTATGTACAAACACAAGATTCATCTTTCGATGTGGTGTATTGAGCAGAGATTGGTGTAGAGCAGACAAATGTGCTTAACCGAAGTTGTCTTTAGGCATTTGCAGATGCTATTATTGCAGTTCATTTCTTCCAAATTGTAGTCTGAATCTTGTTGTAAGTCAGTGAGACTTCCCTGAGGGCTGTAGCCTTCTGGTTTATTGTATCTTGAGTTGTAAGCTCTAGGAAGTATGCTTGAATGTTGGTTCATTCCCCATTGTAACTATTTTCACATACTACTACAGAGTATCATCTTTTTATCGGTAGGTTCCCACCATGGTTTTTCCATTAACTGGGTTTTCCATGTCAAAATCTTCGTGTTGTGTGTTGTGATATCAATTTGCTTATCTATGTTGTTGCTGCAATTTATCAGATTTGTATTTATGGTTGAGTTTGTAGAATTAGTCAAAAAATGATTCACCCCCTCCTCTTAGTTTTCCCTCATTGTTGTTACCAACATTGCCTCTTTAATCAACTTATTCTTTTCCTTCAAATCCTTAAAAAGATCTTTCTTAGCAGAAGCCTAAATGGCTTCTCTAATCTAATTTTTCTGAATTAGATCAACTTTGGTAAAACTAATGATTAACCGAGAAGAAGTAATTGGTTGGAAGGTAAGGGGTCCAATGAGTAAACTCTTCAAAGATTCATCAAGGGTATCCGAGATAGTGCCTTCATCTTCTTTTACCTTAGTTTCATCAGTTTTGACACATTTCTTAGATGATATATTTTCCTCTTCTTTATTTTCTTCCATGTCATTCTTCACCACTTCAAAGTTGTCTAGAGGGACATAAAAAATGTTAGGCACATCTACTGGAGGATCTTCATCCATAGCAACATTATCTAAAGCAACATTATCTGAGGCAACACTATCTGTGATAGCTTCAGTAGACATAATCTCAGGTGAATTTGTACATGGACTAGTATCATCAACTGGAAACATTACAAGTTTACTTGCTATGGCCCCAAGCATTTCCATAGTTTCTAATTTCAATTTTTCTATAGCTTGCATATTTTCCATAAAGACATCTAATCTTTTCTTGGTCCAGAGCTCAATTTTGCAAACTTTCTCAAGGGAAGCTTTGTTTTCCTTAGAAAGTGTATTGCCAACAATTTACAAAGCATACTTCTTAATTTCTTGATCCTCTTTTATTGCATTTTGCCTAAGCTCATCCAAAACTTTCCAAAAATCTTGTGGTATATCCCTTTTGAAATCTTCTAAAACAACATCTAATCTAACACAATATTGTAACAAAATATTTTACTATTTTTTCCTGATCTTCATCATCCACATCAATATACATATTACCTACCTATTTTAAGTTTCCTTTGGGTGCTATATAATTGAACAATGTGTCTACAACTAGAGGTTCCTTAATTACTTTCTTACCTTTTCCCTTTATGACATGAATTATGAACTCTTCTAGTTTTGATTACTCCAACACTTCCCCTGATCCTACATCAACAAAAATTCTTTTGAATTGTTTTGGCTTTCCCCTCTTGGATGGAGTAGATGAGGGAATATCCATCTTCCTTTTTGTTAGTTTCTACTTCACTTCTTCCAGAGACACCTTTTATTTGATCAGGGTTCTAGATGGAGCAATGATCTCGCCGAATCTCTTAACCTTCTCAACTTCTTCTACAGTAACACTACCTTCCTTCAAATATTCATCAATACATTTTTGTACATTCTTATTTCTTTCCTTCTTGGTCTATTCCATGTGAACTTTCATAAACTTTTCTTGAGAGGTCCTAAATCTATTGAGTCTCATCAACCAAAATTTCCAATAGAACTTTTTCTAGTCCTTCCAAAATGTCCTTAGAGACTTCATAACCCAAAGTGGGAATCTACTTGGTTCTTGGAACTATAGCTTCCATGATGCACTTATCTATCATGATAAAAAAAAGTGATATCATTTTTATACTTTTCCACAATTGACTTAGGGATCCTTTCCCTATTGTGTATCTTATACTAAAAAATAGAGAAAAATGAGGTAAATGCAACATCTTGTGCAATATTACCTTGAAAAGTCCTTAACCATTCTAGAATCTAGTGCGTAACAGGTTTGTTAGATGCACAAAATACCTTGCCGATTTTGAGAATATCTTGCATGAAGTAGAATAGAATTCATAATGATAGGGTTCCATTTATGAATGCATGCTTCTTTTCTTTGCACTGTTTTAGATTCTCAACAAATTTTGATTTCAATAGATTTCACAAATTATAGTCAACATTTTTCTCTGCCATCTTGTAAGCCATGTTAACTATTGTGGCTGAAATTGAGTTGTCCCAATTGGTAAAGTATATCTTATTACCAATCATCAAAGATTCATACTAAACAACAAAATTCTCAATTGTGCTAACAAACAGAGAGTGCCTGTCAAAGGTTACCTTGGTCAATTTCTCAACATCTTTGTTCTTTGTAGCCTTAGGTGTCAGAAGTGCTCCTAGATCATTCAATTCAGTATCAGCCTTAATCATATTCTTGGTGACTTGAATGATTTTTCATGCCATACAAACTCATCATGGAATCTAATCATTCCACACATTCAACTTCTTTTCAACTAGGGTTCAAAATTCAAGTTTATTATTGAAGTCATCTCCTGTCAGCTTGATTGTTCATAAATTGTGCAATATTTTGTGGTTGTATTCTTCCAATTTCACATGTATGTAAGCCCTAATATCTTCTATCAGTAAAACTCCAAAGGTATGCTAGATAGGGCTTCCATCGGATAATTCTCAATTGATTTTTTTGGGTAGCTTTTGAGCTTGGTCTACACTAAGTGATAATTTCAACAACAATAGGAGTGGCTATTGATGGAGATTTTGAAAATAACAAATTCAAAAAAAAAATACCTTTCCCAAATTGTTGGGAAACTTGTTAGAACATAATTTTATTAGAGATTACATCCTTATAACATTTATATATAATTTTCTAATATAAGGTTATAAAACCTTATATATTATATGTTTTACAAGCATATCCCATTTGAAATAATTATAATCTAATAACTATTAGATTATTAATTATTTATGAGTGGGGGTTATTGAAAAGGTGTGACTAGTGAAGCCACCCTTCCTCCTATATTTAAGGAGGTTCTCTCTCATTTGAGAGATATATAAATTTGGAGCTTTATGGTGAGTTGTATCACTATGCACATGAGGTATTATTGGCCATGTGGAAGTATTGGAGGAGTGTCCCCACATTCATGTCTATTTTATGATAGACTATATTTGTGAGTGTTTTAAATAAATGATGCTTTATGGGGTTTTTTATCTGAAAGGGTTTCCCCCATGTATATCTTGTGTAATGTGTACATTTATGCATGTATGTTTCTCATTTCATTTACTTTATGATCTTGTTTATAATGATTAGTATCCTAAGATCCTAATTTCTAACATGGTATCAAAGTAGGTTAGGCTATACTAATCATTTTTACAGGTTGTACTAGAAGATAGTCCAAAGCCATTTGAGCTATGTATATAGTGTGTCATCTTTGTTATTTTAAAATCAATTTATGAAGGACAAGTATGGAAATTCTAACTATTCCTTTTCATCGGTGATATTTTCAAGAATATTTCATTTCTTTCTCTAAAATATTTATAATACAAAAGATTATGATTGAAAAATATTTGATTATGATGTTTAGGTATTAAATTTCGTAATCTAATTAATTCAAAAAAAAATCTATTGTTAAAGAACTATATTATCACAAAAATTATTCCATTATCCTTAGGGTTACAATATTTTTATAGTCAAAATCATGAAACCATTTGAAAGTTTCTATTCTATTCCAAGTTGTAGTTATTTATATAGATAATATCCTTTCAAAATTTAAAGACATCATGGATAAATATCTAATTGACCTCATCTCATATAGATTGATTATGGTACCACATAATTTCAAATCTATATTGGTACTTTGGAAAAATTGAAAGTACATTTTAATCTTCATTCAATTGTTTCGAATAATAAAAAAACACCATCCAGATCTTCTCAAACTCTTTAATTTTTTTCTCCTCCAATAGGTATCAAATATTTGTTATGTTTTATTTTAATATCTTTTTATAGATTTATTTCAATTATATTAAGATTTATGACTTTCTTTATCATTTGTTTTCCTATAACATGTAACTAAAAGATAAATTGTTAATAACCATATCAAATTATAAATGTTAGAGTTATCTTGTATTAGCTAATAATTATTTATTTAATTATTAGTCTATTATACTCTACACTTAAGCTAAACTTAGACATTTAATAATATTGTAGGTATTTAATAATTATTCTAATTATTAAATACTCTTTATCTCTTTCGGGTAGCACATCTTTAGGGTTTCTAATTCTCCTGTCATAAGGATTGTATTGTAACTTTATTTTTCATTCCCTCTTTGAATGTTAATCACTTTTTCAGAGCCTTTTTTGTGTTCAGTCTCCAATCTTCTCTTGTGACAGATATTCTTGCATACAGATGCTCTTGGGATCTCAGAAGTTGTACTTTCTCAACTTCTTCAATAAAAATCAAAATAAAAAATTAAAACTTTGATATGAATTTATTTATTTTATTATATATATCATAATTAAATTTTCCATTATTACAAAATACATTAGAAACCTTTACCTAGCTCATGTCATAATCACAAATATATACATAGAGGGGAATCAGAAAATTAAAATAATTAAAACATTATCAGCTTTGATCCATTACCTTTTTCCTTAAAAAGTTATATTATCATGTCAAGCATCTTCACAATTCCTTAGGAAGTATTCTGCAAAAGAAAGTTTTATATAACTTTTGTGTCCTATAGAGGTGACTGTTAGTGAAAAGAAAAAAAAATCTTGGCAACCATTTTATACCATTCATTAATATGTATTAAAAATAAAGTTTAAACCATAAACAGAGCATTCATTAACATGCTACCTTCTTTCACTCCAAAAACTATAGCATTCTCAATGTGCAAAGGTTGGGATGAGATAAACCTTGACCTACCTACTAATGCAATTGTTTTGCATTTGTTTATATACATTTTATTTTCTCTAAACTTCTACGTAAAATATAGAGGGGCGGCTTATAATAGCATTTCAAGTTTTTACACTAATTAAACATTTTATTTAAGTTGTTATATTTTGATTTTGAATGCAATTGTGTTTGAACAATTTTTTTTTAGATTCAATCTTATAAATAATGATGTAGACAATTTTGTGAACTCTCCCTTTTTAAACATATTATTAATGACATGAACATCTACCATATATGTGTATTATGATCTCAAAGGATATGAAGATGTCCTTGTTAATCCCCTTGAATTGGGTATTATTTACCTTCATGAACCTAAGCTTAAATATAAGATTCATTCTCTCTCTCTCTTTTTTTTTTTGATCTATAGATATACATAAAATAAAATTCCAAAAGACATGTAGCATGCAAATTTAAGAAACTACGAGAAATATTTCATATATTAAAAACTAAATTCATATTTATGTTAGCATATTTAAAACTCAAAATGAATTTTGAGATATTAAAATTGTTGGTATTTTGGTATGGTTGTGTCATTGATGTCAACACCTACTAAAACACTAGCACTTTGGAGATCCAGCAGCACTCACCGGCAAGCAAGTAACTATTGCCCAGTTACTGGTATATGGTACACTGGTAGGATATAATGATCATTGGCACCTAATATGACATGGAAGACATTTGGAAATGATGAAGACATCATGTGGACATCTTATCTTGGAGAAGTAATCATTGGTATATTCATATTTGCTTATTTTGCTTTTACCAGCAAATAGGTCCAGGGTTACCTAGGGTTACACTAGCAAGTTTATCTTTTCCAGATCAGCATGGCACACTATGGAAATGATTAATTAATGTTGTAAATACATTAAGCCGACATGTTCAATTGGTTATTGCATCGGATATTATATTGTTTGTAAAATGTTTTATTATAATATCATGTAGAGCCGACCTACTAAAATTGGTCTTAGGTTATGGTATAAATGTAAAATCTTAATTGTAAGATCAAGTATGGAATGCGAAGAAGGTATATTGTGAAGGGATATGGGAGATTAAGCAGAGATATACATGAAGACATCATTTGAAGGTGAAGTTAGGGTTTTTGTGAAGGCATATCAACATTACACTGGTACTGAATCCAACATATGAAGATGCTATTTCAAGCAGTACATTCTTATTGGATTTAACCATCCAAATTATAGTCAGTGTGACTCCCATTTGTGTTTGAGCAGTGAGCTCTAGGCGCTTGGCCTTTCTGCATGTGTAGACCCCATTTATGTACACTTACTATCTGCAGTAGTATCATCTGATTGTGGGTAAAGTTTCCCACCGTTTTTTTTCCCCATACAGGGTTTCCACGTACAAATATTGGTGTTATGTGTTGTGGATGACTTTTTTTTTATGTTTCATGCATTAATCTTTACCGGTATAGCAATTAACTGTTAAAACTGTCCACCGGTATAACAGATTGTCTCACCGGTATTAAAGCAGTAATTGATTAAGTTGTTTTCGGTTTGAAATTAGTTGACAACTGATTCACCACCCCCCCTAAGCCTCTCAATTGTCCCCAGGACCTAACAATTGGTATCAGAGCCAAGTCCTCTTTTGCAAAAGTTTAACAACTTGAGGAGATCCAATGTCTACTAATTATTTTAGGAACGATAGTCCTAAACTTGATGGAACCAACTATGGGATATGGAAGATCAGAATGGAGACACATCTGAATTGCTTTGGAAAGGACATCTGGGATGTTACAAAGAATGGTTATACTGCTGCTACTCCAGGTCAGCCTGCTCCAGCTAACTTGACTAAAGATGAAGAAAATGATTGCAAAGCAAGAGAAGCACTTTTGAGTGCATTATCAGATCAGCAGATCATGGGACTATTAGATAGGTCTACTACTAAAGCTATTTGGGATCATTTGGAAACACTGAATGAAGGAGATTCCATAGTCAAAATTGCAAAAAATGAAAGCTTCCAGGTCAGGTATGAAAATCTGCAAATGGAAGAAGATGAAAGAATTTCTGCTTTTATGGAAAGAGTAAATGAAATTGTTTTGGGTATAAAATGTTGTGGAGGAACTCTAAGTGAAGATGAAATTGTTTCAAAAATTTTAAGAGGATTGCCACTGGCATACAAAATGAAGGTTACTGCTATAAATGAATTAAGAACAATGCCTAATACATCAGTAACTAGGGATACATTGATTGGGAAACTTTCAGCTTTTGAAATCGAAGAATTTGGTCTTGTTGCTACTATAAAGATAGACTTGGCCTTTAAAGCATCAACATCATCTGCTCCATCATTTAACAAATATGATTGGAAAGCCTTTTATGCAAGAGAACTTGAAGAAAGCAGGAAAGAAAATGAAGAACTTGAAGAACTTAAAGCACTATTTGCAAGGAAAAAGACTAAAGGTCCAATTGGAAGTAAGTATGAAGGTAAAGCACCCTTTAAATGTTTTAACTGCAATAAGATTGGTCATATGGCTTCGAGATGCCCTGATAGACATGCTAGACTAAGAGAAGGAGCTAGAAGGACATACAAGCCTAATCCTGAATATCAAAGATACAAATTTAAGAAAAACAAAGACAAATCTTGTTACATTGTTGATGAAGGTGTCACTGATGATTCTGATGAGGATCCGACAGACAATGGATGGGTTTTTGTTGCTATAACAAAAGATCAATCGGCACCTATGGTGCAACTAGTAGAACAAGCCTTGGTAGCTAAAATTGAGGTAAAAGATGGATGGATCATTGACTTTGGATGTTCACATCATATGACAGGTGATAAAGCTAAATTCTTAAACTTTCGAGAATACAATGGCGGCTTAGTAAGATTTGGAGATGACAAAGCTTGTCAAATCAAAGGTAAGGGTTCAATATCTCTTGATGGTAAACATAACACAAATAATGTCTATTATTACTTATCAAGTTGCCATTAGTTTTTATATTCAAAGTCATACTATATACTCTAGTCTGTTAACACTACTGAATCATGTAGTCGGTATACACAGAGAAGTCGGTATGCACAGTCTAGTTGGTTACAGAAGAAAGCAGTCACAGAATGCAGTATACACAGACCTGTCTACCGAGTATCTTTTCATGTCTATCGAGCAGCAAAGATGACACATTGAGTTGATATACACTGAGTGGAACATGTTACCAGATTCATTGAACCTAGACATGCATATGAAAACATGTTACAAGATCAAGGCACATCTAACCATTATCACATTGGAAATTGCACTAGAAGATTGTGTATGATTTTGAGATCAATCTAACCAATGAAATATTTTGTATAGTTATTCATTCGAGGAATCGTGTTTGTAAGATCGAAGTAATGAATTGGATCACCATCTTAAGAGATCTATTTATACAACATGAGTTAAGAGTTAAAGGTGTGTGCATGAGTGTAAGAAAACTATTACAGAGACACAGAGGTCACCAAGAAGGTTTTCAGAGAACAGTCGAAGAACAAAGTAAACAGAAGGGTTTACCGAGTTACTATATGGGTTACCGAGGTATGCTATAAACAAGGTAATCTATTCTGAGCACATAGAATCTGCTATAACATTTCAGATGTAAAGTTGCAGATATTTGTAATGATTTTATTGAACATTTTTAAGTTGAAAGAGAAACCTTTAATAGGGTAAAATACTCTATTCAAGTCTATAAATTGTAAAGCCTCTAACTAGGTGCAACATTTAGATTAAATGTTGTAAAAATCCTTTAGTAAGGTAGATCTAATAGATCTTGTTACTCTTAATAGGGTAAGCTATCAGAAATAGCTAATATGTAGCTCTAACCAAGCACTCTTTATTATTGTAGTAGTGAAGTGGGTGCCATCCCCACCGCAGTTTTTCTCTCTAACCAAGAGTTTCTGCGTAACAAAAATATATGTGTTATGGAGTGAATCATGTATGATTGTTATCTATTTGTTTTAACTTTATTTTATGTTACTGCACTATTCTGTTTATGCATAATAGTAAAGTTATTATTGAAGAAAATTTTTGGAGTACTGATTCACCCCTCCCCTCTCAGTACATTAGCTTTCCATATTGGGCCTAACAATTGGTATCAGAGCTTGAATCTTGGAAAAGGGTTTAACTGCCTAAAGAGAAAGATCTTATCAATGGAAGGCTACAAACAATCTTAGAGGATTGTGTATATGCAAGAAGAGTTGGATCATGATAATCAAGTGATTGTAGACATACAAAGGCAAATGCAAAAATCTCTGAAAGTAAGAAGAAGATTATCTGATGATTTGCAGGACTCTCAAGAGTTAGTGGAACAAATTGAGACATCATCTGAGAGTAGTATATCTGAAGAAACTGAAGAAATGATTGGGGTATTGAAAGAAAAGAACAAAGCATTGGTTGATCAACTAAAAGCAATGAAAAGAGAACATGAACATTTCAGCACACAAATGATTGCAAATCTAGATGCATTAAGGACAGATAAGGATAAATCAAGAGATCTAGAAAGAGAGAAACAACAACTTGAAGTCTTAGTATCTGATAAAAATAATGAAATCATAAGGTTGACTGGGATTCAACAAAATATGACAGATCAATTAGGTTATGCACATCATGAAGCAATTCTGAAGAATGATGAAAATCAAGCATTAAAATTTGAAGTATCAAGGTTGACCGATGAACTTGAAATAGAGAAGAAATCCAAAGAAACACTAAAGAAGAGTTATGAAGCATCAAAGATGTTGGATGAGAAAATGAATACAAGAAGACCCAACAGAGATGCAAGACTCGGTTACAAAGGAAAAGACTCTACCAAGAAAGGAATTCATATTACCGAGAGAGGAGAATCATCAAAGCAAGATGGAAACAGGAATAACATCAAAAGAAAGAAGCCTATTTGCAACTACTATAGAAATCAAGGTCACACTGCCAACATATGCCAAATCAGAAAAGGTAAGCAACCGAATGTCACTAAGTCCAATGGTTATTGTTACAATTGAAATAAATATGGTCACACATCTAATCAATGTAGGACAAAGTCTGTTAACAATTATCAGAAGGCAAAATTCAAAGGGTTTTGTAAAAACAACAATAGATATGGACATAGTACCGAGAAGTGTTGGTTTAAGCAAAAGAACTATATGTGGTATGCACACCGAGCAAATGCTAGAGGTTACCGAACTCACACAGATCCTTACCGACAATATGCAACAATACCATGGGATTACAATACAAGGATATGGTGTGAATGTTGTGGAAGATATGGACATATTAGTGCTAACTATTTTATAAGGTTTGGAATGAACAACCGAAGATCATGGAAAAATCCTAGTATGACATGTTTTCATTGTCACAAAGTTGGACACTTGGCTAGAGATTGCAGAGATCAACCTAGAGGAGACATTGAAGAAATAAAAGGCAAATTATAGATGATTTCGAAAAAGAAGGAAATTGTGTCAAATGAAGAAAGCACCTTAGCTACCGAGTTAGATGCACCTATTGTAAATTAATCAGTAAAGGTATTAAGGGACTGCATTCTCTGAAGGTTAAAATCATAACAGTTCCTATTCTATTATGTACTAAATTCAAAATCTGCATAGTTAAGATGCATTAGTAAGTTTGAAATTCTATCAAAAGTACTTTACAGGAAACTTGTCAAGTCGGTGAATACAGGAAGCCTGTCAAGTTGGTAAATGAAGGAAATTTGGTTACTCGGTTAAAATGAAAAAAAAAGAGTAAATCGGTTAAAGATGAATCGAGTGCATTTAATGTTTTTGACCTAACCCGCATGGAGCCCGATAAGGTATTTTGTGTACTTAAAATTATTTTTGTGGTCATTTACACTTACCAAGTTTTTGAAAGAGCAGAGCAGAGTGAATCAAGGTGATCAAACCTCATTCAAAGCGAATTCAAGGTATTTACATCAAATCTCATCGCACTGTTAAGCTAGCTTACTGATCTTATCAAATTGTTATTATCTGTTGAGTGTGAAGCATCTATTGTTTGAAATTCTAAAACCCTAAGGACTCTTTACTAGTTTTTACCTAAAATCTTCAATGGCACCCAAGATCCAAGGTCCCATAGTTGTCAAGAATGTAGAGAAGCCCTCACTAAAATACTCTTTGACTCCTAAAGTCACCTCTGAACTGGATGACAAAACTGCCTTTTCATTCATCCCGGATCGAGTCTTGTTAGTTGAAGATGTGAGATTCTTCACCAAATGTCTTGTTGAAGAAATCAGTCATGTTGAAATCAGAGACACCTATGATGAACTATGTACCGATGGTGTATTAAAAAACAAGTATGAACACATCAAAATCAAAGGATTGACTGAAGCCCTAACCTATCCTCGTGTGTTCAAGCCCCAATGGGTCAAGTTTGTTCTGAGCAGAGTTCATGATGATTTCATGTGGCTAGAAGAGCAACCATTTAAAATCACCAAGGAAATCATTCATGTGATCACTAGTTACCCTATTTATGATCATGCACAAGCTCAAAAGATGATATCATAGAAGGAATTGATCAGCTTAACTGGAGTAGAATCTGATTACAGAGGACTGAAACTGAATAATGTCACTGATGCAGAACTTAAGTTTGCCATTAGAGTAAATGGTTACTATTTCTTCCAATCAGCAAGGGAAAACAGTGTACCCTATGCAGCAGTTGACTTAGCTTATAAAATTGTGAAAAAGGGGATGAAAATTGACTTATGTGAAGTGTTACTAAAGAACCTGTTTGAGAATTTGAACACAATTAGGAAGCCGAAGAAGAACAACTCGGCAAATACACTAAAGTTTGGTTCAATTCTTATATGCATGTTTTTCTACTTTGAAAAATTCTTTCCATCAGTCGGTAAAGTAGTTTGGGAGCTACACCGACCAATCACCCATCAGATTAATGACTTCATCAAGAAGCTAGGTGATAGTTTCAATGATATAATGGATGATTACTTCAGTAAATTTCAAGAGAAAATGCACAACAGGTACCGGATTCCACCCCAGCTAGTGGAGAAATATAAAGATGGCATATGCTTTGAGGTAGACATTGATTACTATTATGTGAATGTTGTGGAACCAAGAACTCAATCTTTGCCACCTATGGGTTATGAGATTGACTTTGACATCACACAAAAACAAATTGATGCATTTCTTACATTACCAAGGCATGCTACCAAGCTGAGGTATGGAACCTATGAAGAAGTGAAGGGAAAAGTAAAAATGAGCATTGTAGTACCCAAAGCTACAAGAAAAGCAACAAAGATGATAAAGGTTTTAACGGAGAAATTAAAAGAAGATTCTTCCTCCACACCTATCAAAGGCACTCTTGCAATCATCGAAGAGGAATTAGAAGCTCAAGAGGTAGCTATAACACTGAGCACCGAATTGCCTAAGGGTAAAGTGTTAAAAAAAAGAATCAGGACACTTCAAAGGCCCTACCGACTCCTCCAACAAAGAGACCTAATACAAGAGCATTAGTAGCATCACCGAGTAAGAAACAAAAGAGTGTTACTGCTCCCAAGGTAACAAAGACATACAAGAAATCTACTCGGAGACTCATTTTGGCAAAAGAGTCTAGTGATACAGAATCTAAGGATGCCAACAAATTCTAGATTGTCGAGAGCAAGAAGGTAAATATACATAGTGTTAAAAACTTCTGTGCCAATCTGAAAGAATATGGTGGATTTGGTTCATTTAGATATGTCAAGTATGAAACTAGAAATAATGATGAGAAGAGACAAATTGAAGAAGCTGTCATTTGCACACTTCTAAAGTTCCGTTTAGCTCCATTGGAACTAGTTAAGTCACTTCCAAATGAGCTTTACTTGCATATTGATAATAGATGGAATTATGTAATGGACTCAAAGAAACAAATCAAAGAAAGAAGTCTAGTCCATCTATTTCCTGATATGTCAGTAGCCGAAATAAAGGAATATTTGACAACCTCCAATTCAAAATTTCTTGTCAAATAGAGAGCCTTAAAACTGATGAATGGGCTATATATTGACATAGAAAATGAGACAAAAGAAAAATGGCAGGAAATCTTCAAAATCAAAGATGTCGGTAAACAATCTACAGTTGAAATTGTTGATGTCACCGAGCATGATCATGATGTCACCGAGCAAGGTCCTAATGCTACCGAACAAGACCCTATAGACACCATTCCAATAGATGAAGATGTCATGGATACAAAGCAACCGGAGCAGGAAATGATAGAAGGCACTACATATGCAAAACTTGTATCTAGTGAATCCATTTTAGAACAAGTTCAGCCTTATCCACTGATCAATCAACCTGTCTCTATCAAAGCTCCTCATGATACAACACAAGGAACTAAAGGTCACAAGTCTACAATAGGAGAAGATACTACTCTAGAATAGACCTCTCAAGCACCTTCAAGCATTGAAAATGTTGTAGCTGACACACCCAGTACCGAGACACCAAAAGACACCACAACGGCTATAGGAACCAACCAAAGTGTTGCCACTACCGAGCAACCAACCGAGGGTCAACAAGCCTTCCAAGCATTGTCTTGGTCCAACCAACCAAAGGTAAAGAAAAGAAAGTGAAAAAGCATAGTTTCAAAGTTGATTTATCTAAACTGATAGAGTTGCCCAATGTGGATATATCAAAATTAAAGGGGCAAGCACTCATTTATTTTGGTGAACTATGCAAAGCAAAGGCCGAACAAGAAAAATAGATGGCCATACAAAAGAAGAATAAAGTACTTCAGAAGGTGAAGACACTACTATCAGATATGCTACCTATAGCTACAGTGTCAACCGATGCAGCCATCCACATTCAACTAGATGAACTCCTTAATCAAATAGAAACATCCGGAGTTGATGCATCTGAGTATTTGAGCAAGCTAAAAGACAAGGAGTGTACTGCAAAAATGATAGAAGAGGTACAGAAAGTTCTAGCTATTGGTAAAGTCAAACTTGTCAAATTCATTGCCGAGTTGTCCCCTCAACTTAAGCACATTGTTTATTTGTTTCAGAAAATCTATACATTTTCTATATTCATTAAAGACATTAAGAATAAAACTGATGCAATTGAGAAAGAGATCACTGATCTCTCAAATAAGTTGACCCCAGAGCCCAATTCAGTTCAGAATTTTTATACCAAGCTTCAATAGCTCATGGCTCAATAATTGGAACTAAGAAATGAAGAACACAAGATCAGGATGGATATAATGACACTCCAGACATTATTCCTTCCTCATCTTTCATCCGTCCAAGAACAGATTAACCGAGCCACACGCCTATCTACTAAACAAGAGGGAAGCACTCTTGATGGTTTAATATCACTATTGGCTAATATTCAAGCACAAAATTCTTTAATGGAAAGTGTATAAGATGTACTCTCTGTCGCTCTCACCAATGCCCAAAACAAGTACAAATCCATTTTTGACTAGTTACCACCCCCGGATGGAAATTAAAGTTTTTGATGTTTGTCAAAAAGGGGGAGTGATATAGTTTTGGTGATACAGTTTTGATATAGTATTCAGAGTATTGTATACAGGGGGAGTATACCGAGCAAAGTATGCAGCATATCCAAGGACAGTAAGCAGAGCACACAAGCACAGAACTGAGCATGCAAAATTAGAGTTATGTATAGTATAATGATAAGGGGAGTATATCTGAATATACTATTTCATTGACTATTGTATGTACTATCAAGTATAGTCATTTTGCAAACTATATAGATTTTTGAGTTATGACTTTGAAAGTAGTTTTTGTCAAACATCTCAACTAATGTCAAAAGGGGAGATTGTTACTACTTATCAAGTTGCCATTAGTTTTTATATTCAAAGTCATACTATATACTCTACTCGGTTAACACTACCGAATCATGCAGTCGGTATACACAAAGAAGTCAGTATGCATAGTCTAGTCGGTTACAGAAGAAAGCAGTCACAGAACACATTATACACCGAGCTATCTACCGAGTATCTTTTCATGTCTACCGAGCAGCAAAGATGACACACTGAGTTGACATACACCAAGTGAAACGTGTTACCAGATTCATTGAACCTAGACATGCATATGAAAGCGTGTTACAAGATCGAGGCACATCTAACCGTTATCACATTGGAAATTACACTAGAAGATTGTGTATGATTTTGAGATCAATCTAACCAATGAAATATTTTGTATAGTTATTCATTCGAGGAATTGTGTTTGTAAGATTGAAGCAATGAATTGGATCACCGTCTTAAGAGATCTATTTATACAACATGAGTTAAGAGTTAAAGGTGTGTGCATGAGTGTAAGAAGACTGTTACAGAGACACAGAGTAAATAGAAGGGTTTACCGAGTTATTATATGGGTTACCAAGGTATGCTATAAGCAAGGTAATCTATTCTGAGCACATAGAATCTGCTATAACATTTCAGATGTAAAGTTGCAGATATTTATAATGATTTTATTGAACATTTTAAAGTTGAAAGAGAAACCTTTAACAGGGTAAAAGACTCTAATCAAGTCTATAAATTGTAAAGCCTCTAACTAGGTGCAACATTTAGATTAAATGTTGTAAAAATCCATTAGCAAGGTAGATCTAACAGATCTTGTTACTCCTAACAGGGTAAGCTATCAGAAATAGCTAATATGTAGCTCTAACCGAGCACTCTTTATTATTGCAGTAGTGAAGTTGTGGGTGCCATCCCCACTGTAATTTTTCTCTCTAACCAAGAGTTTTTGCGTAACCAAAATATATGTGTTATGGAGTGAATCATGTATGATTGTTATCTATTGTTTTAACTTTATTTTATGTTACTGAACTATTCTGTTTATGCATAATAGTAAATTTATTATTGAAGAAAAGTTTTGGAGTATTGATTCACCCCTCCCCTCTTAGTACATTAGCTTTCCATATTGGGCCTAACAATGTCTACTATGTTGAAGGTTTAAAGCATAATCTTTTGAGTGTTGGTCAATTAGTTGAGAAAGGATTTCAATTACAATTTAAGAATGGAAAATACAAAATCATGAACAGAATTGACTTAGAAATTGCAACCGGTAATCAGACTAGAGGTAATATCTTTGATTTAAATAATAGTGAAAAGTCATGCTTGATTGCACATATAGATGAAATTTGGTTATGGCATAAGAGACTCTGTCATGTAAACTTTGATTGCATGGTAAAGATCAGTACTACTAAGGCAGTTAGAGAATTACCTAAGATTGTCAAACCTCATAATACAATATGTAAGGAATGTCAATTTGGAAAACACGTTAGAGATAGTTTGAAAAGCATTCCTAAAAAATCAAATAATGCTCTTGATTTAATTCACACTGATTTATGTGGTCCAGCTAGAACCAAAAGCTTACAAGGTGATAGATATTTCATGCTAATCATTGATGACTATTCTAGAATGTGTTGGGTTACTTTTCTCAGAGAAAAATCTGAAGCACTTGGAAAATTTAGATTGTTCAAAGCAATGGTTGAAAATGAAACTGGTAAGAATTTTAAGTGCTTAAGATCAGATCAAGGAGGAGAATTCACATCTAAAGAGCTTAATACATTCTATGAAGTGAATGGAATCAGAAGACAGCTATCAGCACCCTAGACACCTCAGCAAAATAGAGTTGTTGAAAGGAAAAACAAAACTATCTTGGATGTAGCAAGAAGTATGATATCAGAAGCAAATTTACCACATGTGTATTGGAGAGAAGCAGCCAGTACAACGGTCTATACATTCAACAAAGTTCACATCAAAGGTGAAACTGGTAAGACCCCTCATGAACTATGGTTTGGTATTACTCCTACTCTTAAATATTTCATAATATTTGGAAGCAAAAGTTACATTGGAAGAGATGAGCATATTGAGAAATTTGATCCTAGAAGTGATGAAGGTATATTTCTTGGTTATTCATCTAAGAGTAAAGCATATAGATGTTTTAACAAGAGATTACAAAAAATTGTTGAAAGTACAAATGTAAAGATTAATGAACAATTCAGAGGAACTTCAAGGTACATAGATTCTGAACTGGCAATAGAAATTCTAATAAATGAACCTACACTGAATCCACCGGTACAAAGTGAAGATCCAGGTACACTAGTATCATCTGAAAATTCCACTATGACTGAAGAACAACATCAAACAAAGACACCTTGGTATATAAAGTTGAATCATTCTGAAGATCAAATAATTGGAAACAAATACAAAGGAGTTATGACAAGAGGAAGATTGGCAAATGAAGAGGTATGTCTTATTTCTCAAATTGAACCATCATCAGTTAATGAGGCATGTGAAGATAAGTATTGGACTAAAGCTATGGAAGAAGAATTACAACAAATTGAGGAAAATAATACTTGGACATTAGTTCCTCGGCCTAAAGATAAAAATGTAATTGGAACCAAATGGGTATTCAGAAACAAACTTAATGAAGATGGTAAAGTTATCAGAAATAAAGCAAGACTAGTGTGTAAGGGATATTCTCAAAAAGAAGGAATTGATTACAATGAAACCTTTGCACCGATAGCTACAATTGAGGCAGTTAGATTATTTTTGGCTTTTGTAGCACATAAGAACTACAGAGTATATCAGATGGATATTAAATGTGCATTTCTAAATGGAAATCTTGAAGAGGAAGTCTATATTGAACAACCTGATGGATTTTCTTTGTCAGATAACAAATATATGGTTTGCAAGTTAAGGAAAGCTTTATATGGACTAAATCAAGCTCCAAGAGCTTGGTATGCAAGATTAGATAAATATCTTTTAAAAATTGGTTTTTTTAAAGGTAATGTTGACAGTAACTTATACTATAAAGTGACTAATGATGACATCTTGGCTATTGAAGTTTTTGTTGATGATATAGTTTTTGGAGGAGAATATGGATTGTGTAAAGAATTTTCTATCAAAATGCAGCAAGAATTTGAAATGTCTATGATTGGTGAAGTAAGATTCTTTTTAGGATTGCAGATTTCACAGACTAAGAAAGGTATATTCTTGAGTCAATCAAAATACTTAAAGGAGTTACCCAAGAAATTTGGGATGGAAATCTCTAAACCGGTAAGCACACCTATGACTATAAATGACAAACTATCTTTAAGAGATGAATCTACACCAGTTAATCCAACAAGGTACAAATCTATGATAGGAGGTTTATTGTATTTAACACAAACAAGACCTGATATCATGAATGTAGTATGTATTGTTTCAAGATGTCAGAGTAATCCCAAAGAAAATCATGAATTAGCAGTAAAAAGGATTTTTCAATACCTACAAGGCACCCCAAATCTTGGGTTATGGTATCCTAAAGATGAAAACTTTGAATTATGTGCACACACAGATGCAAATTGGGTAGGAGACATTGATGACAGAAAAAGAACCACCGGAGGGGCATTTTTTCTTGGAAATAGATTCATTTCTGGGTTAAGTAAGAAATAGAGTTGTACATCATTATCAACAGCAGAATCAAAATATGTTGCAGCAGCAACTAACTATACACAGGTAATTTGGCTTAAACAAATGTTGAAAGACCTGAAGGTAGAATGCAAAGAACCTATAACTATCTATTGTGATAACACAACAACAATTGATATATCTAAGAATCCGGAATTACATTCTAAAACAAAACATGCCTTTATCAAACTGGATTTTCTAAGGGAAAAAGTTGAAGCAAAAGAAATACAACTAGTTTATGTGAATACTAAAGAATAGCTTGCAGATATTTTCACTAAACCTTTGCCTAAGGAGACCTTTGAATATCTTAGAGAACAGCTTGGGGTCATATCCCCACCAGTAGATACTTAGAGAGTTGATGTCTGTCATCAACTGGCAAAATTAACAGAGATATATTCTTACTTTGGCTTTGATAAGGAAGCTACTTCTCAGAGGGAGTAGTTGGTATAGTGAAATTGGTTGGTATTTTGTATAAAACAATTGATATGTTACAACTTTGGCATTTGAAGTCAAAGGGGGAGAGATATCTATAGAAAAACACATTATCTTCTTTTGGAGAGATTGGTATGGAAACTTTGGATAACACATGTTGCTCCCAGGGGGAGAGATTGTTGTTTAGGAGAGACTATTACTCTCTGTATTCTAGTTATGATTTTTTTTTAGAGATTGTTGGTTTTTGGCATTTTTGTTTTGGCACTTTGATGGTTTTTCCATTTTGTGTTGCCATCAATGCCAAAGGGGGAGATTGTTGGTATTTTGGTATGGTTTTGTCATTGATGTCAACACCTACTAAAGCACTAGCACTTTGGAGATCCAGCAACACTCACTGACAAGCAAGTAACTATTGCACAGTTACTGGTATATGGTACACCGGTAGGATATAATGATCACCGACACCTGATATGGCATGGAAGACATTTGGAAATGATGAAGACATCATGTGGACATCTTATCTTGGAGAAGTAATCATTGGTATATTCATATTTGCATATTTTTCTTTTATTGGCAAATAGGTCTAGGGTTACCTAGGGTTACACCGGCAGGTTTATCTTTTCCAGATCAACATGGCATGCTATGGAAATGATTAATTAATGTTGTAAATACATTAAGCTGACTTGTTCAATCAGTTATTGCATCAGATATTATATTGTTTGTAAAAAGTTTTATTATAATATCTTGTAGAGACAACCTACTAAAATTGGTCTTAGGTTATGGTATAAATGTAAGATCTTAATTGTAAGATCAAGTGTTGAATGCGAAGAAGGTATATTGTGAAGGGATATGCAAGATTAAGCAGAGCTATAAACAAAGACATCATTTGAAGGTGAAGTTAGGGTTTTTGTGAAGGCATATCAGCATTACACCGGTACTGAATCCAGCATATGAAGATGCTATTTCAAGCAGTACATTCTTATTGGATTTAACCATCCAAATTGTAGTCAATGTGACTCCCATTTGTGTTTGAGCAGTGAGCTCTAGGCACTTGGCCTTTCTGCATGTGTAGACCCCATTTATGTACACTTACTATCTACAGAAGTATCATCTAATTGTGGGTAAGGTTTCCCTCCGTGGTTTTTCCCCTTACAGGGTTTCCACGTACAAATATTGGTGTTATGTGTTGTGGATGACTTTTTGTTTATGTTTCATGCATTAATCTTTATCAGTATATCAATTAACTATTAAAATTGTCCACCGATATAACAGACTATCTCACCGGTATTAAAGCAGTAATTGATTAAGTTTTTTTTTGGTTTGAAATTAGTTGTTTTTTGTTTTTGGATGGATTTTTTCAACATCATGTTTAGATAGAGGGTAGTGTGTAAAGGTAGGCCTCACCAATTTCAGTTCCCTAAAGATTTAATTAGAAATGAATTCAGTTTGGATGAGCAAGAACTGAAAAAAGAGAAGTGGGTTGCATATAAGAGGGCTCTTGATTTCATTCATCAATTTGATAGCAGTTATGACCCTCTCTCTAGTTTCAATCCCTTTGAGGAGAAAATCAAATTCTTGGTTCTTTATTTTGAAGACCTCATGCAAACCTTGAAAGAAAAAAGGGAGGCTACAATGCAAAATGATCCTAACTGTAAGGCCTTCCCCAAACCAAGCTTTGATTAACTTAGTTGACCATGTTTGACCCTATTAATAAATGCTTTATAATTCAATAGAATGGATTGTGTTAGATAGATAGATTGGTGAGAAAAGTAATTGAACCAAGTTATAGAGTTATTGCACCTTGTGGTGTACATTTTGATGTGTTATGAATTTCAAATCCTAAAAGATCCATCGATTGGATAATCTTGATTTAATGTATCTCAGCTATGTTTGGATGTAGAACTTATATGATTCCATGATTGGATAACATTGATGAATGTTGATGCTTCATTTATATGCTTTATGATAAAGAACTCTATATGATTCTAGAATAGGATAAATTGGAGATGATGTATGTCATTATTGGATTTGTAGGACTTTATTATGATAATAGAATTAAGATGTATGTTTTATGTGTGGACCAAAATTATGAGAATTATGATAATTGCTTATGTGGATTTAATTGGATATGAGATATATTGAATTGTTCAAATGAAAATTGTATGCGAAGTGTTTGATGTGTATTCTAATTCATGTGTTTAATATTATACAAGGTTATTGGAAATTACTAATGCATATTTGAGTGGCGCAGGAAAAGATATCCATGTGACCATGGAAATATTACGGAGAACCAAACCTAGACCTATGTATGTTCGTAAAACCAAGGTTTGTCTATTTGGAGAGACAACACCCCGTTTGTGTCATATTTTATTCTTAATGGTAAATGATGCATGTGCGTTAAATGTTATTTAATTGATTTATTTAAATCCAACAAGAGACAAGATTTCATGTGCAATTTTGTAAAAGTATTTTCTTTGTGTCACTTGACACATGTGTGGATTTATGTTTGAATTTTTAAATTTGTCTCTTGGAGGGAATTGTTTAATTAACTATAGCTTTTTCAATTAATGTAATGTGACTCCATAATTGACTTGGGAAAAGAATCTTAGGGAATTCAACTTAGGTTTGACCCGAAAATTAACTTCAGAGGGGTTTTAAAAGGGTTAAATGGACACCTAGGGGTAGTTTAATAGGGGTTCCTAAAGCCCATAAGGTATACCTAAGGGTTAGGGGTAATTTTAGGCAAGTTTCTACTCCCATGTGACCTTTCAGACACCTTAAAAAGTGACTTTTCTAAGTTGTGCGAAAATTGAAATTAGAAGACTTGAACCTAGTTGTAAACCTTCCTTTTCGAATGAGAGTTCCCTTTCCCATTCTACCTTACCTTCCTTTTTAGTTTTTAGAAACTTGTGAGAACTCTCACAATGGGCTTCTTAAGCAAGAATTAGAAAATTAGTGGGTAATGACCCACTCTCCATTTTTGGAGACAAGAGGATTTTGGAAAAGAAAAAGATAGAATTTGGTTTGAAAATTTTGGCTAAGGGTAGAAAGAGAAGAACCATGGAATTGGGCTGCTCATCCTCAACAAAACTAGCATACCTTTGGGTAGTTTAAGGTTGGTTGTATTCTTATTATAATGATTTCTTATTGCATGTGTTTTGAAAGTAATGTTTGTGTAAAAGACTAGTTTTTCGTGCATGTTTTCTTGGAAATTTATTTGGTATTTTGTATTTATACAATGTATGTGTTTTGGGAGTAATCCAGACCTCCTACTCTTGGGAGAGAGGAGGATCTTGTGGGTGGTAGAAGTGACAACCCTCGAGTGAGAGGCTCTCATTATGAGAGTGATCACAAGGGATTTTATGTGACCCTTGCTACATGGCTTGTTTATGCATTGGGAGTCATAAGGAGGGAAATAAGGCATGAATGCCTTGGGTGGCATAAGGAATATGGGGTTGTTATATTTGTTATATTTGGTTTGCCATGAGGTGGCTATATGTTTTTCCATACTTGCAGTCTCCTTAGGGTACTTGGTCCACTACCACCCTTGAAAAAGGACATCACAATGAGTAGTGTAGTGTAGCCTAGGTTGGGATTGTGTTTGAGTTTGTGTGTATTCTATCTTTTGTGTTTGCATGTTTTTTACCCATCTAAGGCTTGGTTCTCTGAGCTCGAGGGTGGCTACCAGTTAGCCTAGGCTGGGAGGTGAGCTCTTGATGGTCATAGCTTTGATTTAAAATGCAGGATTGTTGGATGGTCTTAGTTCTATTTTTCCTTTCAACAACTCCATTCTGCTATGGTGTCTGAGGTGCTGATAATTGTCTTCTGATTCCATTCACTTCACAGAATGTATTGAAGTCCTTAGATGTGAATTCTCCTCCTTGATCTGATCTTAAACATTTGATTTTCTTACCGGTTTCATTTTCAACCATTGCTTTGAATAGTTTGAACTTTCCAAGTGCTTTTGATTTCTATTTGAGAAAAGTAACCCAACACATTCTAGAGTAATCATCAATAATTAGCATGAAATATCTATCACCTTGTAAGCTTCTAGTTCTAGCTAGACCACATAAATCAGTGTGAATTAAATCAAGAGCATTATTAGATTTTTCTGGAATACTTTTGAAACTAGCTCTAACTTGTTTTCCAAATTGACATTCCTTACAAATTGTATTCTGAGGTTTCACAATTTTAGGTAGATCTCTAACTGCCTTAGAAGTACTGATTTTTACCATGCAATCAAAGTTTACATGACATAGTCTCTTATTCCATAACCAACTTTCATCTATATGTGCAATTAAGCATGCCTTTTCACTATTATTCAAATCAAAGATATTGCCTCTAGTTTGATTACCGGTTGCAATTTCCAAACCAATTCTATTCATGATTTTACATTTTCCATTTTTAAATTGTAACTTAAATCCCTTCTCAACTAATTGACCAACACTTAAAAGATAATGCTTTAATCCTTCAACATAGTAGACATTGTTAGTGTTATGCTTACCATCAAGAGATATTGAACCTTTACCTTTGATTAAACAGGCTTTGTCATCTCCAAATCTTACTAAACCTCCATTGTATTCTTGAAAGTTCAAGAATTTACCTTTTTCTCCAGTCATATGATGTGAGAATCTTGAGTCAATAATCCATTCATCCTTTGCTTCAACTTTAGCTTCTAGGGCTTGTTCTACTAGTTGAGTAGTAGGTTCCGATTGATCTTCTATTTTAGCAAAAAAAACCCATCTATTGTTCACTGGATCTTCATCAGAATCATCAGTCACACCTTCATCAGCAATGTAATAAGATTTATCTTTCTTCTTTTTAAATCTGTATCTCTGATATTCAGGATTAGGCTTGTATGTTCTTCTAGCTTCTTCTCTTAGTCTAGCATGTCTATCAGGGCATCTTGAAGTCATATGACCAATCTTATTGCAGTTAAAACATTTAAAGGGTGCTTTACCTTCATACTTACTTCCAATTGGACCTTTTGGCATTTTTCTTGCAAATAGTGCTTCAAGTTCTTCAAGCTCTTCATTCTCCTTTCTAGATTCTTCAAGTTCTCTTGCATAAAAGGTTCTCCAGTCTGATTTGTCAAATGATGAAGGAGATGATGTTGATTCTTTAAGGGCCAAATCAGTTTTTATAGTAGCAACAAGAACAAATTCCTCAATTTCAAAAGCTGAAAGTTTTCCAATCAATGAATCCCTAGTTACTGATGTATTAGGCATTGTTCTCAACTCATTTATAGCAGTAACCTTCATTTTATATGCTAGTGGTAATCCTCTTAAAAAATTTGAAACAATTTCATCCTCACTCAAGGTTCCTCCACAACATTTAATACCCAAAACAATTTCATTTACTCTTTCCATAAAAGCATAAATCCTTTCATCTTCTTCCATTTTCAGATGTTCGTACCTGACTCAGAAGCTTTCAAGTTTTGCAATTTTGACTGTGGAATCTCCTTCATTCAGTGTTTCCAAGTGATCCCAAATAGCTTTAGCAGTAGACCTATCTGATAATCTCATGATTTGTTGATCTGATAATGCGCTCAAAAGTGCTTCTCTTGCTTTGCAATCATTCTCTTCATCTTTAGCTAAGGTAGTTGGAGCATTCTGACCAGCTACAACAACAGTATAACCATTCTTAGTAACTTCCTAGATGTGTCTCCATTCTGATCTTCCATATTCCATAGTTGGTTCCATCAAGTTTAGGATTGTCCTTCCTGAAATAATTAGTAGACATTAGATCTCCTCAAGTTGTTAAACGTCTGCAAAAGAGGACTAAGCTCTGATACCAATTGTTATGTCCCCGAGACAACTGAGAGGGGGGGGTGAATTAGTTGTCTAATAAATTCAAACCAAAAACTAATTAACCAACTTAATGCTTAATACCGGTAAACCAGTTAAGTATGTCGGTAGACATTGTTAATAGTAAATTGCTATACTAGTAAGGATTAATGCATGAAACATAAACATAAAGTCATCCACAAAACATAAAACCAATATTTGTACGTGGAAACCCTGTAAGGGGAAAAACCACGATGGGAAACCTTACCCACAATCAGATGATACTACTGCAGATAGTAAGTGTACATAAATGGGGTCTGCACATGCAAAAAGGCCAACAGCCTAGAGCTCACTGCTCAATCACAAAATGGGAGTCACATTGACTATAGTTAGATGGTTAAATCCAATAAGAATGTACTACACAAAATAGTATCTTCATATGCTGGATTCAGTACCGGTGTAATGCTCATATGCTTCTACAAAAACCTAACTTCACCTTCAAATGATGTCTTCGTGTATATCCCTGCTTGATCTCGCATATACCTTCACTCAATTCTTTTTCACATTCCACACTTGATCTTACAAATAAGATCTTACATTTATACCATACCCTAAGACCAATTTTAGTAGGTCAGTTCTACCAGATATTACAATAAAAACATTTTACAAACAATATAATATCCGATGCAATAACCGATTGAACATGTAGGCTTAATGCATTTACAACAATAATAAATCATCTCCATAGCATGCCATGCTGATCTGGAAAAGATAAACCTGCCGGTGTAACTTTAGATAACCTGGACCTATTTGTCGGTAAAGGTAAATATGCAAATATGAATATACCAATGATTAATTCCTCAAAACAAAGTGTCCACATGATGTCTTCAACATTACCAAGTATCTTCCATATCATTTCAGGTACCAATGAACAATATATCCTACTGGTGAACCATATACCAGTAATTGTTGCACAGTTTACTTGCTTGCCGGTGAATGTTGCTGGATCTTAAAAGTAGGTGTTGACATCAATGATAAAACTTTACCAAAATACCAACAATCTCCCCCTTTGGCATTGATGGTAACACAAGATGGAAAAACCATCAAAGTGCCAAAACAGAAATGCCAAATACAAAAACCAACAATCTCCATTTCTCCCCCTGGGAGTAACATGTGTTTATCCAAATATTTATTTTCAATACCAATCTCTCATACCAATTTCTCATACCAATCTCTCCTTAAATGTGTTTTTCAAAATCTCTCCTAAAAAAGATAATGTGTTTTTCCATAGATATCTCTCCCCCTTTGACATCAAATGCCAAAGTCACAAAAAGTCAAGTTCATACAAAATACCAACCAATTCAATATACCAACTACTTCCCCTGAGAAGTAGCTTCCTCATCAAATACCGGAATAAAAGATTTGTCTTTTTAAATCTGCCGGTTGATGACAATCATCAACTATCTAAGTCTCTACCGGTGGTGGTACGACTCCTTAGGCAAAGGTTTTGTGAAAATATCTACAAGTTGTTCTTTAGTATTAACATAAACCAGTTTTATCTCCTTTTCTTCAACTTTTTCTATTAGAAAATTCAGTTTGATAGAAACATGTTTTGTTTTAGAATGTAATACCGGATTCTTAGATATATCAATTGCTACAGTGTTATCACAGTATATAGTAATGGGTTCCTTGCATTTTACCTTTATGTCTTTCAACATTTTCTTAAGCCATAATACCTATGTATAGTTAGTTGTTGCTGCAACATATTCTAATTCTGCTGTTGATAAAGATGTACAACTCTGTTTCTTACTTAACCAAGAAACTAATCTATTTCCAAGAAAGAATGCTCCTCCAGTGGTGCTCTTTCTATCATCTACATCTCCTGCCCAATTTGCATCTGTGTATGCACATAGGTCAAAATTTTCATCTTTAGGATACCATAATCCAAGATTTGTTGTGCCTTATAAGTATCGAAAAATCTTTTTTACTGCTGATTTATGATTTTCCCTAGGATTACTCTGAAATCTAGAAACAATACATACTACATTCATAATAGCAGGCCTAGTTTGTGTCAAATACAGTAAACCTCCTATCATAGATTTGTATCTAGTTGGATTAACAAGTGTAGATTCATCCCTTTGAGATAATTTGTCATTTGTAGTCATAGGTGTGCTTCCCGGTTTAGAGTTCTCCATCTCAAATTTCTTTAGTAATTCTTTCAAGTACTTGGATTGACTAAAAAATATACCTTTATCAGTCTGAGAAATTTTCAATCCTAAAAAGAATTTTATTTCTCCAATCATAAACATTTCAAATTCTTGCTGCATTTCAAGAGAAAATTCCTTACATAATCCATCTTCTCCTCCAAAGATTATATCATCAACAAATACTTCAATAATCAAGATGTCATCATTAGTTATTTTGTAATATAAATTGCTATCTTCATTTCCTTTAGTAAAACCAATCTTCAAAAGATACTTATCCAACCTTGCATACCAAGCTCTTGGGGCTTGTTTCAATCCATACAGAGCTTTTCTTAACTTGTAAACCATATCATTGTCATCTGTCAAAGAAAATCCATCAGGTTGTTCAATATATACTTCTTCTTCAAGATCTCCATTCAAAAATGCACATTTAATATCCATTTGATAAACTTTGTAGTCCTTGTGAGCTGCAAAAGCCAAGAATAATCTAACTGCTTCAATTCTAGCTACTGGTGCAAAGGTTTCATTGTAATCAACTCCTTCTTTCTGAGAATATCCCTTACACACTAGTCTTTCTTTATTTCTGACAACCTTACCATCTTCATTAGGTTTGTTTCTAAATACCCATTCGGTTCCAATTACATTTTTATCTTTAGGTCAGGGAACTAATGTCCAAGTATTATTTTTCTCAATTTGTCCTAATTCTTCTTCCATAGATTTAATCCAAAATTTATCTTCACATGCCTCATTGATAGATGATGGTTCAATTTGAGAAATTAGACATACTTCTTCATTTTCCAATCTTCCTCTTGTCATAACTCCTTTAAATTTGTTTCCAATTATCTGATCTTCAGAATGATTCAATCTTACATACTGGGGTGTCTTAGTTTGTTGTTGTTCTTCAATTATTGTGGAATCTTCTGATGATACTGGGGTAACTGGATCTTCATCGTGTACCGGTGGATTCAGTATAGGTTCATTTGTCACAATTTTTGTTGTCGGTTCAGAGTCTATATATCTTGAAGTTCCTCTGAATTGTTCATCAATCTTTACAGTTGTACTCTCAACAATTTTATGCAATCTTTTATTAAAACATCTATGTGCCTAGCTCTTAGATGAATAACCAAGAAATATTCCTTCATCACTTCTAGGATCAAATTTGCCAATATACTCATCTCTTCTAATATAACATTTACTTCCAAAAATTCTGAAATATTTAAGAGTAGGAGTGTTACCAAACCATAGTTCATGAGGGGTCTTACCGGTTTCACCTTTGATGTGAACTTTGTTGAATGTATAGACAACAGTGCTAACTGCCTCTCTCCAATATACATGTGGTAGATTTGCTTCTGATAACATACTTCTAGCTGCATCCAAGATAGTTATGTTTTTCCTTTCAACAACTCCATTCTGCTGTGGTGTATAAGGTGCTGATAATTGTCTTATGATTCCATTCACTTCACAGAATGTATTGATGTCCTTAGATGTGAATTCTCCTCCTTGATCTGATCTTAAACATTTGATTTTCTTTCCGATTTCATTTTCAACCATTGCTTTGAATAGTTTGAACTTTCCAAGTGCTTTTGATTTCTCTCTGAGAAAAGTAACCCAACACATTCTAGAATAATCATAAATAATTAGAATGAAATATCTATCACCTTGTAAGCTTCTAGTTCTAGCTAGACCACATAAATCAGTGTGAATTAAATCAAGAGCATTATTGGATTTTTCTAGAATACTTTCGAAACTAACTCTAACTTGTTTTCCAAATTGACATCCCTTAAAAATTGTATTATGAGGTTTCGCAATTTTAGGTAGATCTCTAACTGCCTTAGAAGTACTAATTTTTACCATGCAATCAAAGTTTACATGACATAGTCTCTTATGCCATAACCAACTTTCATCTATATGTGCAATTAAGCATGCCTTTTCACTATTATTCAAATCAAAGATATTGCCTCTAGTCTGATTACCGGTTGCAATTTCCAGACTAGTTCTATTCATGATTTTACATTTTCCATTTTTAAATTGTAACTGAAATCCCTTCTCAACTAATTGACCAACACTTAAAAGATTATGCTTTAATCCTTCAACATAGTAGATATTGTCAGTGTTATGCTTACCATCAAGAGATATTTAACCTTTACCTTTGATTGAATAGGCTTTGTCATCTCCAAATCTTACTAAACCTCCATTGTATTCTTGAAAGTTCAAGAATTTACCTTTTTCTCCAGTCATATGATGTGAGCATCTTGAGTCAATAATCCATTCATCCTTTACTTCAACTTTAGCTGCTAGGGCTTGTTCTACCAGTTGAGCAATAGGTGTCGGTTGATCTTTTGTTATAGCAACAAAAAACCATCTGTTGTCTACTAGATCTTCATCAGAATCATCAGTCACACCTTCATCAGCAATGTAACAAGATTTATCTTTGTTCTTTTTAAATCTGTATCTTTGATATTCAGGATTAGGCTTGTATGTTCTTCTAGCTTCTTCTCTTAGTCTAGCATGTCTATCAGGGCATCTTGAAGCCATATGACCAATCATATTGTAGTTAAAACATTTAAAGGGTGCTTTACCTTCATACTTACTTCCAGTTGGACCTTTTGGCATTTTTCTTGCAAATAGTGCTTCAAGTTCTTCATTCTCCTTTCTAGATTCTTCAAGTTCTCTTGCATAAAAGGCTCTCCAGTCTGATTTGTCAAATGATGAAACAGATGATGTTGATGCTTTAAAGGCCAAATTAGTTTTTATAGTAGCAACAAGACCAAATTCCTCAATTTCAAAAGCTGAAAGTTTTCCAATCAATGTATTCCTAGTTACTGATGTATTAGGCATTGTTCTCAACTCATTTATAGTAGTAACCTTCATTTTATATGCCGGTGGTAAACCTCTTAAAATTTTTGAAACAATTTCATCCTCACTCAAGGTTCCTCCACAACATTTAATACCCAAAACAATTTCATTTACTCTTTCCATAAAAACAAAAATCCTTTCATCTTCTTCCATTTTCAAATGTTCATACCTGACTCGGAAGCTTTCAAGTTTTGCAATTTTAACTGTGGAATCTCCTTCATTCAATGTTTCCAAGTGATCCCAAATGGCTTTAGTAGTAGACCTATCTGATAATCCAATGATTTGTTGATCTGATAATGCGCCCAAAAGTGCTTCTCTTGCTTTGTAATCATTCTCTTCATCTTTAGCTAAGGTAGTTGGAGCAATTTGACCAGCTACAACAGCAGTATAACCATTCTTAGTAACTTCCCAGATGTCTTTACCAATGCAATTCAAATGTGTCTCCATTCTGATCTTCCATATCCCATAGTTGGTTCCATCAAGTTTAGGATTGTCCTTCCTGAAATAATTAGTAGACATTGGATCTCCTCAAGTTGTTAAACTTCTACAAAAGAGGACTAAGTGTTGATACCAATTGTTAGGTCCGAGAGACAATTGAGAGGGGGGTGAATCAATTGTCTAATAAATTCAAACCAAAAACTAATTAACCAACTTAATGCTTAATACCGATAAACCGGTTAAGTATGTCGGTAGACAATGTTAACAGTAAATTGCTATGCTGGTAAGGATTAATGCATGAAACATAAACATAAAGTCATCCACAACACATAACACAATATTTGTACGTGAAAACCCTGTAAGGGGAAAAACCATGGGGGGAAACCTTACCCACAATTAGATGATACTACTGCAGATAGTAAGTGTACATAAATGGGGTCTGCACATGCAAAAAGGCCAACAGCCTAGAGCTCACTGCTCAATCACAAAATGGGAATCACACTGACTACAGTTGGATGGTTAAATCCAATAAGAATGTACTGCAAAAAATAGCATCTTCATATGCTGCATTCAGTACCGGTGTAATGTTGATATGCTTCTACAAAAACCTTACTTCACCTTCAAATGATGTCTTCGTGTATATCCTTGCTTGATCTCGCATATACCTTCACTCAATTCTTTTTCACATTCCACACTTGATCTTACAAATAAGATCTTACATTTATACCATACCATAAGACCAATTTTAGTAGGTCGGCTCTACAAGATATTAGAATAAAAACATTTTACAAATGTCGACTTAATGCATTTACAACAATAATAAATCATCTCCATAGCATGCCATGCTAATTTGGAAAAGATAAACCTGTCGGTGTAACCCTAGATAACCAGGACCTATTTGCCGGTAAAGGCAAATATGCAAATATGAATATACCAATGATCAATTCCTCAAAACAAAGTTTCCACACGATGTCTTCGACATTACCAAGTATCTTCCATATCATTTCAGGTACCGGTGAACAATATATCATGTCTGTGAACCATATACCAGTAACTGTTGCACAGTTTACTTGCTTGCCAATGAATGTTGTTGGATCTTCAAAGTAGGTGTTGACATCAATGAGAAAACCATACCAAAATACCAATAGTGGAAGGTTGCAGGAGTTATTTGTTGTAGGAAATTATTTGTAAATGTAATTATTATTTGAAAAAGACCTCATTTATTAGAAATGAGAGACCCATTGTAAAGTGACAATAGTGTTTTTGAAATACGTTTTAAAAGTTGTATTATTCTAGTATGCTATTCATTGCAGAAAAGAAATGAGTATTCCTAAATTAGATTTTCCAAAGTTCAAAATATTATATCTGATGTGTTTATAATAAATTACAAAGCAATAAAGTTATTTTATTCTTATGCATTCAAAATAAAATAAAAAGGAAATAAATAGATTAGAGTTGCATGCATATTGTAGGCTGTAAATAAATCATTTAATTCTGTTTTCTGTAAATATAATATAGTACATTATAGTTCTAGAAATTGTCTTTTCATTTATTTCTGAAATTAGTAACTAAGATAGATAGTTTATCTAGTCTATGTAAATATAACTTTTTACCTGTATGAAATTAACTAAAATCAGTTAATTACTTTATGCATAAGATAAATCTAAGGTTAACTTAGTACATCTATGTTTTAGCTATAAAGTATCCAAATCTGCCATTTAAATAGTTGTTGTAGATTTTTTCAAAGTCTATCAATTTATTTATTGCAGAAAATGAAAATCACAATCTATTATAGTTTTTATTTAAATAAAATCTAGATTTATTTAGTTGTTGATTAAACTATTAAATCTAGTCATTTATATAGTTGAAGATTGAAATAAATCACCTACAGTAAATAGTTTAAATGAAATAATAAAATTACTATACTCTTGTTGTAAATGAATTAGAAATTTATTTATCCATCTATTTTATCTTAACATCTAGGACATTTACGAAAGGAAATAAATCAACAAGAAAACAAAATATTATTTTAGTATTCTATTCGAATACATACCTAGAATCAAAATACTACGGACTATTCAATATATAAAATCTGTTATATAATATAAAATATATCATGGAGATACCTACGAAATAAATGTATATATATATATAAATATATATATAAATATATATATAAATATATATATAAATGAATATATACATATAAAAATGTATATATATATATATATATATAAATATATTTATACTTATTTACACATGAAAATGTATATATATATATTGTACTTTAAAAAAAAAAAAGCAAAAAAAAAAGCAAAGGAAAATGGGGAGGGGAGCAAATCGGGCCCTCGGCCGTGCAAACCCTGTGTGGGCTGCGTCCCTCACAGAGGCCATAGCCTCTGTGCGGGCCACGACCCTCACAGGGGCCTGCGGCTCCCTGTGCGGGCCATGCTTCGCACCAGTGGGTTGTGGCCACTGTGCGGGCCGCAACTCACATAGCAGCCAAGGCCACTGTGTGGGCCGCGACCCCCACAGTGGGGTGACCCACTGGGGAGCATTGCCTCTGCCCATCCACCATGGCCGCCGCCACGAGACTTTCCATTCGGCCTTGCACATAAACCCAAATGAAAAATAAAATATTAAACCCTAGCCCGGGTAGGGCTAGGGGATTAATATAAAAATGGTAAAATTAAAATATAATGAGTATTTTATAATGCAAATCCTTAGCTAGGGTTTGCATGGCTATGTCTTTTATAAATTTGGAAAAAAATCATTATATTAATTAAATATATATATTTTGATATATGTGTTTATATATATAAGTATAATTATTTATATACACATATATGAAAATAAAATTTGAAAGTTATGGAAATTAAAGAATTAAGCAAATCCTTAGTTTTAAATATTTTTATTATTATTTTGGAGATGAACCTAAATATAGGTATTTACCTTATAGATCATACTTTCTTTATGAATTTAATTACTAATGAAGTATTATTTAATTAGATTGAGACGTTTACAAATTATATATTAATGAAGTTAATATTTTAAATTCAGATAGATTGTGTTATTTTTGAGTTAAAAATCAAGGAAGTGATATTTAATTTTTAATTAAATAAATTTAGTTGTTTTAGCTCAGCCTAATATTTAATTAATTGTAGAAAAAAAAGAAATATACTTAAAAATCTAAGTGCTGAGGCTAATTTAAATTTCTTCTTAAAAGCTATTAGGAACTGTTGGAAATTACTAGTATCCTTGTCTACCGAATTTAGATTTTTGGATTCAAAATAATCTTTGGGGCTAAATTGAAAAGTTAAAATAGCATTTGTTTATTTTAGGATTCCGTATTTAATTTAATAAAAAAAAAATTTGTGTACTTGAAGCTAGTAGAAAAGATTAACTATACACATAGTTAAGATGAAACATGTTATAATATTTTATATTTGTTGATTTAATGTTTTAAAGTTATGTTTTTTAAAAAAAAAATTTCCCGTTCTTGCCCTAAATTTTGGGCATGACACTAACAAGGTTAAATTGGTCCTAGCTAAGCCTGCTTTTGCTAAGGCTATCCCACGTGGTGATTATGTGCTGCATAAGAGATCAAAGTACAGTGTGATGGTGCCAGTGATAGGTGAGCCTTCCACTTTAAGAGGGAAAAGAGAAATTGAGGATGTCATTGACGTCCAAGACTCCCCTAAAAGGCAAAGGGTAGGAAAGGAAGTGTAAATCAATGAGCCTTTGTATTTTCCATCTCAGTCCCCTATCCATATAGGAGATGAGTAGACGGTGGTCGAGCAGTTGTTACAGTTAGGGAGTCTCGGGGAGATTGCCTACACATATGAGGAGACCCAAGAGGGGATGCCAGAAGAGCCACCTAGTGTTGAAATGAACTTGACTGATGGTGAGCTATAGGGCAAAGAATTAGACCTTACTGTTAAGCAAGCCAGTGAGGAATACCTGGCTAATAGTAATTTTGTAACAATAGAGGATTTCATGCAATTTGTGTGGAAGCGAAATATGGAGCAATTCAAAGCCAGATGTGAGCAAAGGAAGAGTGAGCAGCCTCACGGGGATATAACTCAGGGGGAAGAAGAGGCAAAGCAAGAAATGATTGAGGAGTTTAAAACTATTACTCCTGAGAAGGGAATAGAGATGGTGTCTAAGGTTGGTGTTTTAATCCTCCCTAAATGGGATATAGCTGATGCTTTAGTTCTTGAAGCAGTGAGAAAGGAAACCAAACCCATGGAAGGAGTGACCTTCAGCAAGGATAATGCTGCTCTAGTCATGTGGTCACTAAAGAAGGATGAGAGTAAAAAGAGGAAAAGTGTATCAAATTCTAGTCTCCTAGAAGGCATGATTGTAAATAGAGTCCAAGATACAGCGGTAGTGGAAGCTGCAAGCAAAATCTTGGAGACTACAAAGTTCAATGTGGCAGTAGTAGAAAAAGAGGCAAAAGAAAAGGCAAATCTCCAATTGAAATTGGAAACCATCTTAAAGGCTTACAATAAGGCCAAAGAAGGAATATCCGATAGAGACAGTACTATTACTAGACTTCAAAGTCAGTTGGGAGGTCAGCACCATCCAGGTGAATCCTCTACTCTCCTGATAGCCTCCTCTCCAACAAGACCTCCACCTACCAGTCCCATTATAGAATATCCCCCTTCTCCTATGCTTTCTAGTTTCCAATCAGCTGAAACTATCCAACATGAGTTGGAAAAGTTGAAATAAGCTCAAGCCTTGTTTACAAGCAAGTATGAAGAAAAGATAAAAGCCACAATTTTGAATTTTTCTGATTCGGTCAAGGCCTCTATTGTACACATTTCTATGAAAAGGATCTTGAATATCCTAATTGAATTAAGAGAGGGTGAAACCACCTTGGAACCAATCCTTAATAAGTGGATGCCTAGAGGTAAGGAGTTAGAGCTTATGTGCTCATCCCATGCAGATGCAGAGGAAAATGACAATCTTAGGTCCACTAGTGAGTTAATAAAAGAAATTAATACTCTTAGAGGAAAGCGCAGGTGTAAAAAGAAAAGCCCAACTATATAGAAAAGAATATTCAGATCACAAATATGAATTGTTTCCAAGTGGTTTTGTCAGTCCAATTCAGTTAAAAGAGGAGAAGGTATGGCTAGAAGAGCTGGACCACAAATTGTCCCAAAGGGTTAATGAAATCATTAACATTGATGACACATCCTTGTTTGTCCAGACAATTGAAGAAATTGAAAAGGTGAAATCACATTATGGTTTCATAGAAATAGAAATTGGGTAGTTAAGGGTCACTTGGAAAAGGCTAGAAGGAATGAAACAAAAGATTATCAGCTTTGCTTGGCCAAGTGATGATGTGTTCCAGGAGTGGAAGGATAAATATATCGGACAACAAGAAGGTAATCCAGAGCAGATAGAAAAGGTTGCAGCAGAACAACAAACAGAAGAGGTCATTGATATTGAAAAAGAATTGTAACTGTTTCTTGGAGAGTATTGTGGTTTGTAACAAACCTTTCTAGGAAGGTCTGAAGCTTGTATGCATCCATAATGTTATAAATGGATGCCAGGACTAGTGTAAAAGGGATCACAAGAATTTTGTAAAGAAACTTTAGCAAAATATACTTAGTTTTTTCTGGCTTTAAGGAGATTGCTCTAAGTTATGTAATGTTTTTAAGGAATGAATATGAATATATAGATCAAAGTTTTAGGCCTAAAATTCCTTTGTCTTCTAGTGTGAATTCTTTAGTTTGCTGGTTTCATTTGGATAATCTAGGGTTATTCGATTGAACATGGATTGTAAGGAAATCTTGTAGATGTTATTTTTGGCTTTTCTCTTCGAGAGAGGGATTAAATATGCATGAAATACTTCTGTCAACAAGTCTATTTTTTGTTGCTATGAGTCTGATGAATTGTTTTTAGTTGAATGGGAGAGGATCTATATATATGTTAGGCATGTATGGGATTCATAAAAGCCAAAATGATGAGATGTATTTGAGTGTTCTATTTTGAGAGTTATTGCTTGATTTAGGTGACTCTGTAGCCCAGATAACACACTGGTATCAGATTGTAGGATTTCTTTCTATCTTTTCTTGAAGATCAATACTGAAAATGAATGCGAGTTTTTCCTTTATTGTTTCAGTTTCATTGAGGTGATGAAGTCCACAGGTTTTTTAGCATTGGTTTACTATGGATCTCAGTTTTAAAGTCTAAATATATTCATAGAAGGTATACCCACCTAAACTTTGGATAAGTTCAAAGTGTAGAAGGTTCTCAAAACCTTGTTATATGTTATTCTAAGGTTCCTTTTTCCTCGATCTCTTCGTATGTAGATAGAGTTATTCATTTTCTTATAGGGGATAAGAGGGAAATCAAAATTTGAGACTAAGAAAAGTGGCGACCCTGTGGAGAGAGTCATAGTGTGTATCTATGTTGCAAATTGGTGCCTGAATTAGTTTAGAAGTTGTTAGTATATCTGTGTTGTGGAAAATTGCCTGATCTTTGATTTGTGTTATTTGTCTCTTTGAAAATCTTCATGATTTTTTTTAAAAAAAGTTGGCATGTTTTTTGTCTAAAGCTTTTTTTCTTATTTCCCACAGTCTTTGTGGGTGGTGACTCTGACAAGTATAACTAGTCCTTTTAAATAAGTGGAATTCTTTTTAGAAAACAAGCATATTGCAGAGAGGAAGGAACACCAGGTCTTTCATGAAGAAGCATCCTCATGAGACATTACAAGAGGGATTACCTGAATAGTCACAGAGAGGCCAGAAAATATCAGTTGTACATGAGCCATCTAATGTTGCTTGGGTACAAAAGAGCATCAATACGGGCAAGTCATCTGTGAGACCCATCTATGCAAATTCAAATTATTCTTCCCGCGAATCTGAGCACGATATTTTAGGTTTCCATTCTGGTTTGTTTGGGAATATTGAAGATGTTCAAGTTTCAAATCAGGGGATCTCCCATACTAGTTTTTCTAGGAAAGACAAAAGTAGTTCAAACATTAAGAGAGATTCTGTACCTAGGACAATTGATGGAACCATCAGTTTAGTTAATATTGACCAAGTCAATATGTCAGACTCTGAAGAAATATTCCTTGATGATGATAAGGTATCCCAATAAATTGAAGTCCTCAATAGAAGAGTCCATCATTTAATTTTCTTAAGAACATAAAAGGAAGTAGATAAAGAGAGAGAGGTGAAAGCAAAATTGATGGAGAGAGACAGGCTTCTAAGACAAATTGCTGACCTTGAGCTATTTACACAAGAAAAAGACAAGAGTGAGGATGAAGGTCCAGTGATTATAGAAATCCTAGTTCCCAAGACCAAACCTACATATAAGTCAGTAGTGCAACCAAATAGGGAGGTCCTTAGTGACCCACAACCTGTTAGAAATAATGTTGACAAAGGAAAGCAGAAATGCATGGAAGGTGGGTCTAGATCTAAGACTACAACAAAGATCTCTCACATGTTATCTGCACATGAAAGAGAGGTGGAAAGGATGAGGAAAGAGAAAGAAGATTTGCAAATGGAGTTAGAGAAAGTTGAATTAGAAGTAGCCAATCAAGAAGTTAAAAGAAAGATTAGCTATCTAAAGGCTCCTCCTATCATGTTTCCCTCAGTAGACCTAAATAAACTTGTTCCTCAACAAACTTCAGTCCCTCTAGTTAAAATTCAAGCAACCTTGCCTATTAGCACTGCCACAGTCAATCAAGCCCCTGTTACTAACCAAGGTAACCAGATCTCTCTAACTCAAAGCCCCAATGTAAGAATGAACATGAGAAACAACCTTGCTGCTAACCAATTCTAGAGAAGACCTATTAATCTAGAACTTTATAGGCAACTCTTTTTTGATGCAATCTCAGGGTACCCTAACCATGTTCCTACCGAATTGAGGGATAGACTTCACAAATTTGCTGGGAATAATGCAATCAGTGTAGAAGAGCACTTAAAATCTTTTGGTGACTTGATCAACGATTATGAAATTGTAGATGAAGATGTCATCATGAAATTGTTTGTACAGTCTCTAGTAGATGATGCAAGGGACTGGTATATGTTGGGAAAAATGGTGTCTCAACCTTGCATTTATGCGAGGTTACTATTTATAGTAAGTTTTCATTTGAGCATGAAATGGTGCAAAACTCTCCCTGAAGCTTCTGGTTGGCTAGATAAGCATTCCGGTAAAGTTGCGTTGCAAGGTCACAGCTAGTTTTGAAGATATTAAAGTTTTCGTCTTGGAGGGGTGAGATAAAATGTTTAAACTTAATTTTGGGGGCTTTAGAGGCTCCAAAACACCCTGAAAAGTGACCGTAACCAGCGAGGCGGGTTACGATGTGATAGAGCACTTCGCGAGCTTTCCGGCACTTCAAACGGTTCGTCAATCGGACACCCGGTTCTCAAGTTATGGCCTCCGAAAGTTTATACTCCTGAAATAGGAAAAATAATTTGTATCGGATACATAAATGAGCTGTAAAAGGGAGCGAAATGTGTTGATGTGTGCTTTAACATGTCATAGGGCATCTAGAAGGGAGATAAGGTTGGCTACACCTTATTGGGTGGTTTTAGCCCATGGTTTTGTAATACCGTTTGATGGTTTCTTATATTGTATCTCCTATTTATGAGGTGTGTGAGATAGAGGTTGTGTGTAAGAGTCTTATGGCTATTGAGTTGCCTCTGAATCTCTGATTAATGGTACTCCTGCGAAGAGCTTGCTCTGCAAGTATGTTGTAATCTATTTTTGATTGCTGAATAAAATATTGAGCTGCTTTTGGAGTGTGGGGTTTTTCTCCCGAAAGGGTTTTCCCCACATAAATCACTGTGTTGTGGTATGAATGCTATTATATCTATTTCTATTTTCTGTAGCTGTTGTAACGATTTGAAAAAGTTTTACATTACCCTCCTCTCAAGATTAGTGTAGGAAGTTGTTTCCACTACTTAACTTCCTTATAAGTGGTATCAGAACCTGATCACCTTTGGTTTCAATTGTGGGCAGTTGAGTTTTTTGAACTAATCCAGATTTGAGTGGGAGCTTGTGCAGAAGACACTTTTTGATCTTGTTGCAGGAATATTCAGATGGCGAGTTCATCAGGGAGAATAGAGGTGGAGAAATTTAATGGAAGTAATTTTGAGATGTGAAAGTTGAAGATGGAAGATCTGCTAATAGATCAAGATCTTTGGGATGCTGTTGATGCGAATGTCCAAAGGCCCTCAGATCCTACTGTGGCAGCTCAGTATGATGTTATGGACCAAAAAGCCAAGGGTCTAATCAGACTGTGCCTGGCAGACTCTGTTCTAATCAATGTCCATGAAGAGAACTCTGCAAAGAAGCTATGGACTAAGCTTGGTGAGATGTATCAAGTGAAATCTTTATTAAATCAAATTTTCTTAAGAAAGAAATTGTATTCCTTGAAGATGGAAGAGGGTGGATGAATTGCAGACCACCTGGAAGCATTCAATATGTTGGTGGCTCAATTAGTATCCGTCGGTGTTAAGATGGATGAGGAGGAGAAATGTCAGATCTTTCTTTGTTCTTTGCCTAATTTGTGGGATTCTCTTGTTATGGCTATCGGTAGTACTTCTGTTGTTTTGAAATCTGAAGACGTCATGGGTGCCCTACTCAGTGAAGAGATGCGAAGGAAGGTATCCATTAGTTCAAAGGAAGCCCTAACCGTTCGTGAAAGACCTAAGGAGAAAGGCAAGAAAAATGAGAAGCGCGACAAGTCCAAATCCAAAGGGAGATCGAAATCTCCTGGAAAGTCCAAAGTCATTTGCTGGAACTGCGGTAAACCGGGTCACATCTGTAAGGACTTCAAAGAAGAAAAGAAGAAGAAGAAAAAGAAAAAGTTCGTTTCTGATTCTGAGTCCGACAAGGAAGATGACGATGCATTTATTGCGGCTTTGGCGACTCATGCAGGTAATGATGCCTGGCTAATTGACTCAAGTGCATCTTTTCATATGACTTCCAATAGAGATTGGTTTTCTGAATATGAAGGATTTAATGGAGGTAAGGTGTACTTGGGTGATGATTCACATCTAGACATTGTTGGTCGAGGTAAAGTTAGAATCAGGTTTTCTGATGGTAGAATAAAAAGGATTAATGGTGTGCTGCATATCCCTGGATTAAAATGAAACCTGTTATCTGTGAGAAAACTGATAGATGCAGGTGTGCAGGTAGTCTTTTCTGAAGCAGGATGTAAGATGATTAAGGGTGCTATGGTAGTTGCTAGAGGTGTCAGGTTTGGCACTTTGTATAAGCTTGAAGCATACACTGTTGAGTGTAATAGCACTTCTGTAAAAAGTAAATCTGCGGATACTTCACTAGAAGATTTGAAGGTTTCACCTTCAGCAGATGGAAATGGTTTTTGGGTACCTAAGGGTGCTCTTTCGTCTGAAGCAAAGTTACCTGCAGAGAAGACTATGTTATGGCACCAGAGACTTGGCCACATTGGAGAACATGGTCTAAGGACCTTGAAAAATAAAAACCTTGTTGAAGGTTTGAATGACTGTAATCTTGACTTTGATTTCTGTGAGCATTGCATTTATGGAAAACAAAACCACGTTCAGTTTTACTCGAGTTCTCATAAAACTTGTGGTGTTTTGGATCTTATCCATTCTGATGTGTTTGGTCTAGTAGATGTCTCTTCGATTGGAAAATCCACATATTATGTTTCATTTATTGATGATTTTAGTAGAAGGACATGGGTTTATTTTCTAAAGAGTAAATCTGAAGTTTTTAGTCATTTTAAAGAATTTAAAGCAATGGTTGAGTTGCACACTGGAAAGAAAATAAAATGTTTGAGAACTGATAATGGCGGTGAGT